>NC_056729.1:1052085986-1052353486 GCF_019279795.1 Protopterus annectens | reverse complement strand
CAGCCCTAGTGACTCATTCAAAGACACCAACCAGGTTGAGCAGGCATGATCTGCCATTCACAAAGCCAAACTGTGTGGGTCCAGGGTTAGAAGATCACCTATATCTTGATCAATCACATCTCTGATGATGCAGTCCATACCCCTACATAGTAGACTTGTCAGGCTAAGGGGCCAATAATTCCCAGGGTTTGTAGATGCTACCCCTTTATGAAGAGGGATGACTGTAGCAGAATGTCATGTTTGAGGGACAAAGCCTGAGGTGAGGCTATAACTGACCAGGGCACACAGATTTGGTCCAAGGTCACTTTGGATGTCATGTAGAACACAACCATGGATATGGTGGTGTCCCATGGAAGTTGTATTCTTGCCTGTGGACAATGTAGGTCTAACCTAACCTGCAGTACTGCTGGGTGCCTGCCATTCATCTGCCATTGTGATTCTACACTTGTGGGGTGAGAAAGAGGTAAAGCTGGCACTGAATGTTTTGCCAAGACTGTGGCCAATATATGTTGTTTCAGGATAGGAATTAGCATTGTGCAGTAACCCACATCACTTCTGTTTAATGCTGTGGAGGTTGTTGATGTACCTATCAAAGGCTTTTGTGATTGTTGTCAGTATCTGCTGCATTTCTGCCTTCATAGATGCCTGTAGGGGATTCCATGAGGGATCCCAAGTTGTGTTTGGGGCTAATAAAGGGTTCAACAGTCAAGGGTCACCACCTTTTTCTGCAACAGTGTCTTTCTTCAGTTGTACATTTCAGTAATGGCAGGGGACCATCACATTGTCTCCCAGTGTTTGGAGGACAGTGCCTGGGTTCTGCTGGCTATGGCTAGTACCATGCATTCATGTACCTGTTCGTACAGTGCATATGTGTATGATTGTACAGTCATGTAGCTATTTCCCATTGCCATGGGTGCAGTGAAGTTATCCACCCCTGTTTTTATGGCTGCAAAGTCAGCTTTGGAGAGGTTTTGCAAGGTGGTTACCTTTGTGGGGGGTGTGACTGACATGTTGAGTTCCATGTTGATTACAGACTGTGTGGATCTCACCAGGTAGGGACTGACAACTGTGGATGTGCAACAGTCCAATATGTAAGTAGCCAACACAGGTCAAGGTTGTTGCATCCTCTAGCAGGGGTCAATATGAGCCGTTTCATGTCATTGGAAATGATGAATTCCAGGAAGTGTTGTGCCACTGTACTGGCACCTGGCTACTTTTCTCAGGTGATGGAGGGGTAGTTGAAGTCTCCTACTATGTCTGTGTTGCACTGGACCTTCATAGATGACAGGATGTTGAGGAATGTGCACTGACATTCTAGGGACATAGATGTGGAACCATAGCAGGCTATGATCTGGATTGCACTATTACCCTAAGGAAGTTGTACTGGAAGTATATCCGATGCATTATGCTTGAATAATAGTCTGGATATGTTCCTATTCATAACAAATATGGAGACAACACCACCTGTGGAGATGTGGTGTGGTTCATGTTTGGAGACTGATAGCTGTGGAATGCGTTATTGCTTGTTACTGCAGGGCTGATGTCTGCTGCTGTGAACCACCTCTCCATTACAGCAGAAATGTTAATGTCCTCCACTCTGAGGAGTGCTTTGAGTGACTGCATCCTGACAGATGTCTACTGTTGAGCAGCATGACCCTCAGATTGCATACATGTCTAGCTGTTATGGTGATAATTACATTTGGAACACTGCCTAATAAAGCATTATAGGGGTGGCAAGACACTTAGCCAGGACCTGAAAACCCAGGGCTGACAGATGTAGGACATCGGTGGCAAGTCATTGAGGTCTGTCAATCATGTTATACCAAGCAGAGAGATACTGGATCCCCCGAGAATGACACAAAACACGTATGCCAATGCTACAGTCAATCATCTACTGACAGCACTGCAACATCATTCTGGGTGATGGCAGTACACTGCTCAGGGCTAATGTCACACCTGCTTGGACCACATAATCAGAGAGTTCAGCTCTGTCTCTTGTCATGTAGTCCATGGAGGTGTGTCCCAGGTCACATGGATACAGAGTGATACTTGTAGTTGTTGTGGAGTGCCATGACTGGCTGTGTCATGTGTTGGATGCTGGCATGTGATAGATATTTGACTGTTACCTGCTCCATATTCAAATTAGGGAGTGGGATATGTGTGTGCCTCAGTATTGAGTTACCATGATCACTGCATTGTGCAAGGTGGTTAGCCTTAGGAGCTCAGGTTGAGGGGCACACTGTGTAAGTGAAATATGTGTCCCTTGGCATGTGCCATGTGGTGGTGTCTGAGTGGGTGTCTGTCTTGCTGATCTGTCTGTGCTGTTTGGGTAAATGTCCATTGAGTGTCTCTATGGAGGTGGTTGTATGCTTTTCACTGTATGTCATGGCTGACAAAGGGGGCATCATGGTGAGCTATGTGTTCTACATGTGGTGCAGGTGTTGATGTTATCCTCTTGACCTGCTAGTCCAGTCTTTGCTGGAGAGCACATATGTCTACATTGAGTGCTATATGGGTAACTCTCACAGGTGTGAGTGTTTGCAGTTTAGAAGGGAGAGTTGTCTGTGATGAACAGGTACTGCTAATGGTGTCCAGGTGTGCCACACTAATTGATACAATAACCTAGTGAAGTGCCAAGCTATAATGCTATTTGAAGTGCAAGACAGAAAGAACTAGCATGATGTAAGGGTGTAACTGAAGGCAGACTTTCTGCTAGCTGTAATACTTTACCTCAGCTGTGCAGTTATCAGCAGCTTTGGCCATTTGAAAGTTCAGTAAGCTCTGTAGTGTGTGCGGTAACTGTGTAATGCTATAGTAGACATAATTAGATAGGCAGGAGCTCTAATCCCAATACTGGCAAGTGAGTGTGTGTGTGTGTGTGTGTGTGTGTGTGTGTGTGTGTGTGTGTGTGTGTGTGTATGGGTGAGAATCATGTATTGTCTGGCTTATACCATTTTTGACTTGTGTAGTACCCTTCACACTTTCCCTCACTCCAATTTATTAGTACTGTTGATGTCATCCACCTTAGAAGTACCTTTGGATTAGATGAAAATGTATAAGCTTTGTGGCGCATCTGATAATTGTGTAGCACTATAGTAGAAATAACTACATAGGAATGAGATCTAATTTCACTACTGGCAACTGTTTGGATGTATGTGTGCTTGTTGGAGGATCATGTAGTGGGTGGGTTATACCATTTTCAACTTCTGTACCACCCTTTACACTTACCCTCACTCCAAGTTAGTAGTCCTGTTGATGTCATCCACCTTAGAAGTACCTTTGGAGTAGGTAAAAATGTATAAGCTTTGTGGCATGTCACATTAGTGCACAGCTCTATAGTAAAAATAACTAGATAGGCAGGGGTTCTAATTTCACTACTGGCAACTGTTGTGATGTATGTGCGTTTGTGTGAGGATGATGTAGTGGGTGGTTTATGCCATTTTCGACTTTTGTACCACCCTTTACACTTACCCTCACTCCAAGAAGTACCTTTGGAGTAGATAAAAATGTATAAGCTTTGTGGTGTGTCTCATTACTGTGTAGCATTATAGTAGAAATAACTTGATAGGCAGGGGTTCTAATTTCACTACTGGCAACTGTATGGATGTGTGTGCTTGTGTGAGAATCATGTAGTGTTTGTGTGTTAACATTTTCAACTTCTGCACCACCCTTAACACTTCCCGTCACTCCAATTTAGTAGTCCTGTTGATGACATCCACCTTAGAAGCATCTTTGGACTAGGTGAAAATGTATAAGCTCTGTGGCACATCTAATAACTGCGGAGCACTGTAGTAAAATTAACTAGATAGGCAAGAGTTCTAATCCCAATACTGGTAACTGTTTGTGTGTGTGTGTAAGGATCATATTTTGTGTGGCTTATACACACCATACTTAGCTGATGATCACCTCCTGATGCCATTACTTTATATAGTGTGGTAACAGCATCTGCCTCACATGCAGCAAATTAAAATATTGTACAGTCCTCTGTACAGATGTGTCTGGAATATCCAGATGTTTGCAAACTATAAGTGGTTGGAAGTGGTTTGTTTGCCTTAAGAATGCCCATGTATGTGCAATTGTTGCCAAATAGGCCACAGTGAGTGTACTGACACATATGGCAGCATCAGGTATCATACCTGACTGAAACATCATACTGATACAATGTCTGCCACCCTATCAGGTGGCCAGCCTTGTAGGTACAATACATAAGTCTAGATGCTTGGTTTTACAAGTGAACTGTTCATGTTATATGGCACATTAAAGATTGGAAGAGGTGTAGACTGACATATTTTGGTCCCAATTTTTATGTATCAGAAACAGCTTGCATCTTAACATGGTTGTGTACACAATTTATATCCACTGTATACCAGTAATGTGTCACACATGTCCCTACCTAAGGCCATTTGTCAAACCCATTTTGCTGGTCTCTGTCCAGCCATCTTGCACTGACAGGTTGTGAGGTATGCTACAGGAATGTTGGATTCACCTCAGATATCCCTCAGTGGTGACCACTGTGATGTAGTGGAGTTAACCCTCACCACAAGTGAACATGCACATAAAGCAATATAGCTATTACTGGTAGTTGCGTGCATGGTAAATTGCATGCCCTTCACATGCCTGGGGTATTGCCAGGCCACAACAGAGCAATGTCATACTCACCAGCTTCAGGCTACTGTCCCATATGCAGACCAGAGGGTCCTAGGTAGTTGCGAGAGGGAGGTATTGTCAGCAGACTCACATGTGTCCTTGGTACCAGATGGATGCAGCATATCTGCACATTTACAGTACAAACCCCAATAATACACAATTTTCTGTCTTCAGCATAGATGTGCACCTCTCTACATTAGAAAACCCCATCCACAACTGCAATCGGACCTGACACATGGATATAGATACAACATAGATACAAGTATGTCTGATACATTAGTGTACTAATCCCCACAGACCCTGTCCATTGTGTGGGTGCCACCCACCTCCAGCATGTTGGCCTCTGTACCCTGGTATTATACTGGGGTGTGTGCCCCAAGGTTGGCAGAGGTCATATGTTACACAACGTCTTGTGTGATGGATGACAAAGAGAAATGTAAATGCATATGTATGATGTGATGACTGTACCCAAGGGTGACAGAGTGGTCATTGCAGCAGATGTCAATGGGCATGTTGATGAAGGGTACAGAGGGTCTGTGGAAGTGATGGGTATCCATGGTGTTAAAAGGAATGCAGACAGTGAGATGGTAGTGGATTTTGCAAAACAGATGGACATGGCTGTGGCGAATATGTACTGTAACACAAGGGAGGAGCGTAGGGTGACTTAGAAGACTGTAGCAAGATACACATAGGTGGAATATATCCACTGTAGGAGGGCCAGTTAGAAGGAGATTGGAAACAGTAAAGTGGTGAAGGGGAAGGTGTATTTAGGCAGCATAGAATGTTGGTCTGCAGGATGATGTTGGTGATCAAGAAGAGGGAGAGCATGAGTTCAGCAACAAGGATCACGTGGTATGAATTGGAAAAGGGTGATAGTGAGGTGGAGTTCAAGGAAGAGTTAAGACAGACACTGGGTGGTACTGTCAATTTACCTGGTTAAGTACAGCAGAGCTACTAAGGAAGATGGCTAGAAAGTTGTTGACATGTGAATGGTGGAAGTAGTACAAGGAGACCTGGTGGTGGACTGAGGAAGTACAAAACAGTAGATGGGGAAGAAGGAGTAAGGCTGTAAGAGAGATGAGGAAAGTAGACCGGAGTGTGAGGAGATGAGGTGCATGGCAAACAGAGATGTGGCAAAGGCTAAGGATGAGGCATATGAAGAGTTGTATGATAGTTTGGACACTAAGGAGGGATGACAGGAGTTGTACCAATTGGTTAGGCAGATGTACTGAACTAGGAGCAGATAAGGGTGATAAGGGATAATGAGGTAAATGTACTCGTAAGTGAGGAGAGTGTGTTGCCCACATGGACAGAGTACTTTGAGAGGCTGATGACTGGAGAGAATGAGACAGAGATGATTGGATGATGTGGGTATGGTGAATCAGGAAGTGCACCAGCTTAACAAGGAAGATGTAAGTATAGTTATGAAGGGACTGAATATTGGCAAGCTGTTGGCCCACATTACATACCTGTGGAAGCATGGAAGTGTTTAGGGGAAATGGCAGTGCTGTGTTTAGCCACACTATTTACTGATATCTTGGTGGTGTGAGGTTGCATGAGGAATGGAGAGAAAGTGCTTGGGTATGGTTTTAAGAATAATGTTGATGTGCAGAGCTGTGGTAATTACAGAGGGATAACATTGAGTTTGATCTGTATTGAGAGTAGGGAACTGATTTAGGAGATCCTACAGAGGTGGAAATATGCTGTATACAGGGGAGTAATGACGGTCAGCAGGACTATGACAGACTATCTGTGTGTGAATGAGAGGGAGGATAGTAGAATGTTGAGGATGCATGGGGCAGATTTGGCAGAGATGGATGTGCTTAAATGATTGGGATCAACATTTCAGAGTAATGATGACTATGGTGGACAGGTGAAGAAGAGAGTACAGTCAGGATAGAGAGTTTGGAGAAGAGTGTCAGAATTAAGTTGTGACAGATGAGTACCAGTAAATATGATATCTAAGGTCTAGAAGTGGGTAGTGAGACCACCTATGTTATATGGGTTGGAGACAGTGGCAGTGAAAAAAATGCAGGAGACAGAGCTGCACATGGCAGAGGTACAGATGTTACAATTTTCACTGGGTGTGACATGGGTGCATAGGTTTAGCAATGTGTATATGAGAGGGACAGTCCATGTTGGACAGATATGACCCAAAGCTGGAGAGGCAGATTACATCAGTTTGGACATGTGCTGAGGAGGGCTGCTGAGTTTATTGGAAAATGATGGTTAATAATGTAGCTGCCAGGTAAGAGGAAGAGAGGAAGGCCTCAGAGAAGGTGTATGGATGTGGTGAGAGAGGACATGCAGGTGGTTGGTGTGAGACAGCAAGATTCAGGGGACAGGCAGAAATGGAGACAGATGATCCCCTGTGGCAATCCCAAATGGAAAAAGCCAGAGGACAATGAAGGGGGATGTTGTAATGTCAGTCTTCAGAGATTTGCCAACTATGTGACAGGCATAACACAACTCTGTGGGTAAATGACTACAAATAATTTAATATTTAATAAGTAATTTAATTAATTTCATTCTTCAGTATTATAATGAATAATATAATTTCATTCTAGCATTATGAAGCTAGTCTTTATTACTGCTAAAAGGTTTTAATATTATTTGATTCATTTGTAGTTTTGTATATAGTATGATAACATACTTGTACAAACTAGTATTAGTAATAATTTGCTGTTTTTAATGATTGGTAACCAGTTTCAGTTTTAGTGTTCTCAGCTTCTTTTATTTACAGGACTTATTTTTTAAAAATGTCATTTTTAGATACATTTTTTAATATTCATGAGGTGTTTGTAACACGATTACGCCAACTACAGTTTAAATTTGGCACGATTTAATTATCCTGTTGTTTTCTCTGATGAAGTTACTGTTCGTAACAGTAACAAAAACGTTCATGTTTGTTAAAATAAACTTACGTTTAGGACTTTTATACTTTGACTGCTGTGGCTGATTTGAACTACATTTTTTTCCATGAGCTCAGTGTATGACATGCAGTTCAACACACATCTGCAGCAGTACTTTACTATGCAAATACCATGTATAGATATCTCACATATCTGAGACAAACAAGTATATACTAGTTGTATTTACAAGTAAGATATGGATATGTACAACATCCCAGTAGCTGACCTAGCATTGTCAAAGTCAGTATTGTTCATCACACTCCAGTAGTAGTCATATGTGAGCAATCCTTTCCTGGGGCCTTAACCATGATCTATGTCATGACAGACAGACCCAAATGCTATGGCCATGGTTTCTGATCAGCAATATATTAGTACAGCAAGCTTTGTTGAGACATATATATTAATCCTCCTCTTTCACATTCTTACATACCCTCTACTGCAGTCCATGAGCTGTTTACTTGTTTGACATACCTCTCTTTATATTTTTCAAACTATAGTGTGTTATAATGCTGTTATTTGCTGTCTTTTCCCCAGTTTCTCACTCTCCCTCTCCACACACATGTAGGGTGTACATCTGTGTTGCATAGGCAGCAGCTTGCCTTTTGTAGGTAATGTTCATGAGCAGCTGATGGCCTGAGCACCAACCAGTTGCTAATTGCATGCAGAGCAGCTGTGTAATTCTTTCAATAGCCAATGTTATGGCAACACAATTGAGTAGTCCATGTGGGCATTGGCCCTTTCTCTAACCTGTGAGGAAGGCATCCTGGAGGTGTGTGAACTAATACCTCTTACACGACTTGTGGAGACAAGCCATATAAATGGTAAAGAAGGTTCAAGACTTAGGGGGAGAATGTGAGTTTTGCTGTTATATGCTTTGAATACTGCTAGTTTAACAGGGTTTGTCTGAACATGCTACGTCTGCATGGGTTTGAGTCTGACAAAGTTCTGTCTCTGCATAGCTCTCAAATGTAGGGCTATCCACATAATGGCCAAAGGTTAGCCTGTTATGTTTAGTCTGTTCCCTAGACAGGTGTTGTCCTTGGCAAATCAGTAGCATACTCTGGTGATTGCAATCAGTAAATGCTAACATCTGTTTGTTTTTCTGAATCTATATCACTCAGAAAAGATATGTTACAACAAACCATGTAACACCAGCAACTGTCTCATGGTATAACAGCAATATTTCAAGTATGGCCATGTATTTGGGCGTCTGTCCACCAATTATGTCAGACTTTGTCCAGATGTCATACAGTAGGAGGATGATAGGTATAATGATTTATCATTATTTAGTGCTGCCATTTCTGCTGAGGTGAAAGGCTGGAAAATATGTTGAAGTCTGTACATTCAAGAGGTTGGTGTATAGAGAATGCTCTTAGATGCCCTTGTAACATATTTTATGTGGGGGTGGTAACAAGTGTTTTAAAACTAGGCTGTGAGAACATGTGAGACATATTACTGATAAGAAAGAAGACAGTTCTATAGCTGTACATTTGAATAAATCTCACCATGGAGACAGTAGTGGGTTACAGGGTACTGTTTTGGAAAAAGTCTGTTTCAAAATTTGATGAAACATTCATAAAAGAACAATTGTTATGTACAGAATCAATGTATTATTATTAAATGTGATACTTTATCCTCTAGGGGTTAAATGAGGAGTGTAATTGGATGCTGTATATTTAATTATGTAATTAATTGCTTCTTGTGATCAAGGCAAATATTCCTTGTAATGTTTTACTCCTTGAAGGATTTGCCCAAGACATCAGAGTATAATACACATGTGTGAATTACTGGCTGGTTGTATTTCTCTTTGCCATGTTCAGTCATTTTAGTTGTTTTGCTAAGAGGTTGTATGTCTGGCCATTGTGTATGGCCTATTATGATTTTGTAGCAATGTACTTTTCACTTATTTATTTGGACTGTGGATGGGCAGATGTGAGTGTCATGGGTCCTTTTGTATCCAACTGTGGATGCTGCCCCAGTTACGGGGGGTCTATCAGCAGCATATGTTTCTATGGGCATTTTGAGACATGCATATATATATATATATATATATATATATATATATATATATATATATAGTAGATACCAATCCTTCCTAATTGCACAGTGTCCCTTCCCTATTGTAAACTTGCTGTAAAGTATGATATGTTTGAGAAAATATCCTAAGACCATCCATCTCAGATGGCATAATGGTAAATTGTTGTGACTATGGTGTGCAGGGTCCTGGGGTCAAGGTCTGTTTACTTTGTTGGTAGGCAGAAAAAGGACTGCTGGATACAGAGTGATTAAGGCAGTTTTGAGCAGCTTTAAGCATGTTTTTGCGGGTTTGCATGATGGTAAGTGGTGCTGATGTATAGATAAACAAATAGGCGCTTACACCATATAGGCTTCGCTTACCAGTACGCAAATCTCTTAGCCTTTACATTTAAGCAATACTTAAACCTGCTTAGCATAGCTCAGCCCAGGTAACCATTGCTCACATTCCAGTCTGATAAAATACCAGGGTAATGACATCTGTAATACGTGTATTTAATTTCCTGTACATAACATGGTTCTGTGTGCTGTCATTACAGTAGCAAGGGGTGTGACTATACTATATGGCACAGTTGGGTATACATGGGTATTACCACAATTTTATTTTTTATTTTTTTTATACATGGGTAGTATTCCAGGTTATATGCAGTCACACTTGCATTTTACACCAGCTACAGTGCACTGGTTGACAAAAATAGTTTAACACATACTTATGATTAAGTTAGTAGTTTTAACTGGATCTGGGTATCCTGAGGCGATGTTACAACTGCCTCATGTACAAAGACAACCCTCTCCTCCTACCACAAAACACTAACATATGCGAGAGATGCAAATATACAGCCAAACTAGAAGCTTAGCGGTCTCCACCCAAGACTGGAACAGACAGTCAAGAGGAGAAGGTTAACACTTGCACCACAACTCCAGCCGCACACAGACCTACTAAAACAGCACTGGCAAAAAATACAAATAAATACACAAAGTCATACTAGGAGGCTCTAAACAAAAACCTGCAAAAGCATCAGAGACCTCCAAAGCAGATACCCAAACAACCTGCACTTCCTGTCACAAACCAGACAACACATAAAACATAAAATCAGTGTGCCACACAATCACAGCTCTTAAGGCGAAATAACATACTTAACACACTAGTAATAGGTGACTCTATAGTCAGGCACACTGACGTTCCACTCACTAGGCTGGACAAGCAGAAGGTTACTGTTTGCTGCCTGTCGGGAGCCAGAATCTGCCACATAACATAAGCACTCAGGTCACTCCAGAATAAGTACAAATATGACTCCGTCATTGTTCATGTTGGTGTGAATGAACTGTGACATACCTCCCTGGACTACATGACAAGAGACATGGAAGAGCTCTCTGATCATGTAGCCCAGGCTGGTATGACCCTGACCCTGAGTAGCATCCTGCCCTCACCAAGAATGATGCCTCAGTATAAATAAAATGATCAATTTCAACAATTGGCTAAGCTTCCGGTGTCATTCAAAGGGGCTCCAGTGTCTGTCAGCCTGGGATGACATACTCAACAAGCTGCGTTGCTTCACAAGAGATGACATGCACCTGTCACCCCTAGGTTTTTGGCCAAGGGTCTTGCTGCCCCCATAGTGCCTTTTTTTAGGCAAGGCTCAAAAGTCAAACCCACCTTCATAAACAGGACAAGTAACAAAAAACTGAGAGTTATGCTACTCAACGCCAGGAGTTTAAATCTCAAAATGTATGCACTCCAAGCACTCCTCAGTATGGAGAACATCGACATCTGTGCAGTAACTGAAACCTGGCTCAAGGCTCCAGAGAACACCCCAGCACTACTGGGCTACAACTCATACCACACGTTTCAGCCACAGAACATGGACCGAAACACAAAAGTAGGGGTTGTATCCATATTCATCAAGGATACCTACACCTCCAGGTTAGTAGTGCAGCATGATACCTCTGAGATCATCCATGTGCAACTAACATCGGGCAAATCTGCAATGCAGATTATGGCCTGCTACAGATCACCCTCCTTGCCCCAGGACCACCACTCCACCTTTCTGGAGACACTGGAAAACATGAAGGTCCTACCAAACACCCTGATATTGGGCAATTTCAATTACCCTACCATTCACTGGGAAAACTACTCGAGTACAAATTCCCTTGCCCAGCGCTTCCTGGAATTCATCAACTCAAAAGCCCTGGATCAGCTGGTAAACTCCCCTACCAGAAGTGAAAACATATTGGACCTGGTCATCACCAACATGGGCGACAGGTGTTCCACACCGGAGGTCAACCCGTCACTGGTTAGATCAGACCATAAACTAATCACTCTGGATGTCCACACCCCACCACCACCCCCAACTAAAGAAACCACAGTAAAAAACTTTTCTAAAGCAAACTTCACCTTACTTAAGATGGAGGTGGTAAGTTTCACAGCCCCCATGCTAAAGGATAACGCTGCCCAAGATGCAGTAACCTTTACAAATGCACTCTATGAGTACCTACAAGGATGCATGGATCGTGCCATCCCTAGCAAAACCAAGACTCACTCCTCTAAGAGAAGGAAACCAGTTTGGTGGACCCCTGCAATAAACAGGCTATACAATAGAAGGAGGAAACTAGTTCAGAAAAAGCTAATCCCAAGAAGGTAAGACATCCCTGATCAGTATCAGTTAAGAAACTGAGGTCCCTCATGAAATCATCCAAGGCTAACTTCGAAAGAAAAATAGCCAAGGATTCAAAAGATAACCACAAAGTCATCTTTAGCTATGTTAAGAATCCAATTGACAACTCGCAGATATGCACTGAACTAGTGCAAAATAGCACAAAATGTATTGAACCTACTGATATTGCCAACATCCTGACAGATAGATTCAGTGCAAACTTCACCCCCCTCTCACCTCCACAAGGGCCCACAAGAATACCGGAAAAGTGTAGTGTCCCAAAAATCACAGATGCACAGGTGAAAACAGCCCTTTCAAAATCCAAAATCACAGCATTAGTGGGACCATATGGTGTCACAGGCTGCTTCTTGTACGAACTTCAGAACAAACTAACCCCCCACCTAAACACGCTGTTCAACCTCAGCCTCTCCACAAGCTACATGCCCATAGAATGGTGCACAGCAATGTTTATTCCTCTCCACAAAGGAGGCGCCACAACTAACCCTGATAACTATCACCCCATAAGCCTGACTAGCCTTGTCTGCAAGGCTATGGAGCACATCATCATGGAACTCATTAACAAAGACTTTGGGAACCTTCAAACACTTCACTTGACCCAGTTTGGGTTTGTTAAGGGCAGATCATGCCTACTAAACCTGGTTGACTTCTTCAAGACAGTCACCAAGGCCATAAATGAGGGAAAGGTTGTTCACACAGCCTACCTGCACTTCGCCAAGGCTTTCAACACCATTCCTCACTCGGGTATTACAGAAAAACTCCAGCCTGAACATAAACCCCTACTTCACAAGATGGGTTGCCAACTGGCTTACAGACAGATCTCACATAGTAAGAATAGCGGGCTCCAGGTCCGACTCTAAATGAGTCACAAGTGGTGTCCCACAAGGCTCGGTCCTGGGACCCCTACTGTATGGCATATACTTCTCAGAGGTACATGCAAACACAGGAGGATTATGGCTAACCAAGTTCACCGATGACTGCAAACTGAGAGCCATAATTGACTCTCCGGCTGACACAGACATCCTTCAAAAGGGCCTTACTGAGATGGACACCTGGTGTCAAAGTCATGGCCACAAGCTAAATGCCAAAAAATGCATAGTCATACCATTTGGGAAAAACAAAACACCCACAAATTACCACATAGGTGGCAGCCCCCTTAATACAGAAGAGGTAATAAGAGATCTGGGGGCCCAGGTAGATAGTAATCTTTCCTTTGACAATCATATCACCAAAGTAGTTACGAAATCCTTCTATGTGGCCTATCTAATTACTAAAGGGTTCGCATCTAGAAATAAAGAGGTTATAGTGCCCCTCTACTCATCACTCATTAGACCCATCATAGAGTACAATGCCCCATTTGGGATGTACCTCACAAGACACTTCCAACAGCTGGAAAGACCACAAAAGTACCTCACCAAGAGGATTACTGGTCTCAAACATATGTCCTATGCAGCCCGGCTCAAAAAACTCTGGCTGTACTCAGTGGTATATCGCCTACCCAGAGGTGATCACTGCCTGACTTACAAAGCCATGTCCAACTCAGAATTGATGGACATGCTCCACCTAATGAAATCCAAGTTACTGTGAGCCACGCGCTCCAATGAGCTAAACCTCACCACAACAATAAATCGAACATGCTGAAGGGATAGCTTCCTGTCACAGAGACTCCCCATGCTTTGGAACAAAATTTCAAATTACATCTGGCAGAGCCCTTCACTAGCACTCTTCAAGAGAAACCGTGACGAGTGGATGGGTAACAGAAAATACACCCCTGGGATCATTTCATTGGCTCTGCTTGACAGAGGATCAGTTAATTAATCAATGGGGTGGTGGAAGCTGACACACTCTGGCTAGGCTTATAAATGCCCTTGGGCAGATAGCCTAGTACCTACCTATGAACCTATAAACCTATGAACAGTGCTTTTCAAAGTAAAAGTAACTGCAAATTGTAGTACTTGAACCATACACCCCTGCATGCAAAGCTGGGACTCTGAGTACTAACTATCTTGTTCTTGGTGTTTGAGCTGTGTTTTTTTGTATTTCCTATTGGATGTTGATATTATATTATGATATTAACTGTAGACTACTATGCTTTTTGGGCATGTCATTGAGGAATGCTGTCATGTAGAAATTACATACTTTTCAGTTTCAGACTTCTATCCTTCAAAACATTCATCCTAATGCATAACCTGTTGGCTGTCTACTTTGTCCTCTGTACAGATGTGCACACATAGTATTGTGCTGTGGGCCTGGACACTGCTGCTAGTTCCAACATATGGGGCATTCCTTAATGTGGTCCTTGCCCCTTTTTCTTGCCTGTGTGAGGGACATTGCAGAGGTGATGGGCTACAGATACACATACAGTAGGTGGCAATATGTCACAGGACAGGACATTTGGAGACAGCCCACCAACATGGGGGACATATCCCCAGAATTGTGAAGAGATTCTATGTCATCAGTGCTGTTATACCAAACAAAGAAAAAAAGGATAGCAGAAGCGCTCAGTTAAATTCTCTTCACTTTATTTTCAACGACAGCAAAGCTTTCAGGTTTCCCCTTCTTCAGTGCAAAGGGTAAACCTGAATGCTTTGCTGTCATTGAAAATAAAGTGAAGAGAATTTAACTGAGCATTTCTAGTATCCTTTCTTTCTTTTTTTTTGTTTGGTCTTGTGGTTCGTACTGGATGCATTTTGCCACAGTAAAGGTATTTTTTGCTGCTTGATCAGTGCTGTTATACACATGGTGGATTGATAGATTGACAGGGTTTTTGTGGACATGCATTTAGTGAGTGACTTCATGACTGACAGTGATATGTCTCTAACATACCTCTCCACTTACACGCTGTCCACAGACTGGCCATATGTTTGCCTGTTGTTTTTTATGTTCTACAGACAGTCTGTGTCCTTTGTAAATCAGTCATGGACTCTGGGGAATGCAGTCAGTAAATACTCACATCTGTTGGTATTACTGACTTCATATTCCTCATAAAGGATATGTTACAACAAACCCAGTAACATCTGCAACTGTCTTAATGTATGACAGCAATATTTCCAGTCTACCCCTGTGTTTGTGCCTCTGTCCCCAAATGATGTCAGGCTTTCTCCAGATGTCAATGAGGCTCAGACGTATTTAGTATCATTATTTCTTGCCTTAATTCCTTCTAACATCCCGGTGATGTAGTCGACCAACAGGCATGTTAGGGAAGAGGCCAAACTGTACATGTGAGAAGCTTGTGTATGTCTGGCCATTGTTAACAGACTGTCAGGACTGTGTACACATGTCATGTGTACATGTTATTTTGGCTGTGTATAGAGGGGGGTGGATATAAGTGTTATGGCTTCTTTTTTATCTGACTGTGCATGCTGCTCCAGTTTCTGCTGATCTATTGGCTGTGTATGTTTGTAGAGGCAGACTGAGACATGTCCTGTATCATAGTCAGGATTCAGACTACACAGAGAATTGTGACTGTATATGTAGGGCTAGTGTGTGAGTGGCAAACAATGATGTATTTGTTCACACAGTCCATATACTCTACTGTTCACTTGACTTACTGGTATGTGACTGTGAGTGTGGTGATATTGGTTGTGGGTATGCACTTTCACACTGGTGTCTGTCAGTGCTGTTACATCCCTGTAGTGCCTGATATATTTGCAAATACATGTGTAATTACCCATAGCAGATTTCCTATTTCAATTACTTGTGCTATTTCACTAAATATATGTTAGAGCACACAGGAAGGTGTTACTACAGCAACTGTGTTAGCTTATCTATGCCAGTACTTCAAATACATCCCCATTTTCATGGCTTCCACCCACACTTTGTCAGCCTTGGTCCAGATTCATTGCAGTTAGGGATTCTGTGCATACTTCTCAACTGTCTGGATTGTTTCAGGATGTCCAGGTTTATTGCTCATATTTCTGGTCTGTTTTACAGATTATTTTCATTTCTCTGGTAAATCACTATGATGATATGATTGTTGTCAGAAAATGAGGACATACATTTCATTTACCTACCTCACATCCATCAGAATATGTATGCTGAAACAAACTGTGTCACTCTGTCATGAAGAGTACAGGGGGACAATGACCTCTTCCTTCCTGGATGCTAATTCATTAGTAATGAGATGTGCCACATAGAAAGACTTTCTGACCACAGTGGTGATGTGGTGGTCAAAGGAGACATTGCTGTCAACCTGTGTACCCATATCTCTTATAACTCCTTCTTTGTTCAGGGGATTACCATTGATGTGTATTTCATGGGAACAGGGTTTTTCCCAAAGGAGATGGCAACACATTTTCTGACCCTGAGCTTAAGGCCATGGCTCTGAATGGCTCTGACACCAGTCATTGGTCTCAGTGAGGCCTTTATGTAGGATGCCAACATCACTTGGGTAGTTAATAATAGCTCCCAACTTGCAATTGTCTGCAAACTTTGCCAGCCAGAGTCCCTTCATGTTGGCATGGACTTCAGAGAGGTTGATACCAAACATGAGAGGACCCAGGACAGGACCCTGTGGGACTCCACTGATGACTGCTCAGCAGTCAGACTTGGAGTCATCTATTTTCACACTGTGAGTTCTATCTGTGACCCAATTTGCAACCCACCTAGTGACATAGTGGTTGATACCTAGCTTAGTGAGTTTTTGCATGATTCTTGAGTGGGGAATGTTATCAAAGGCTTTGGCCAGATCAAGGTAAGCTGTATGTTTCACCTTGCCTTCATCCACAGCTCAGGTGACTTATTCCAAGAAATTGACCAGGTTGATTGAGCAGGTATGACCTACCCTTCACAAAACTAAACTGTGTGGGATCCTGAGTCTGCAGATTCCAATATCCCTGTTTATCAAGTGCATGATGATGCATTACATATCTTTGCATAACAGACTAGTCAGGCTATTTGTCAGTAGTTCCTAGAGTCTGTAGTCCTCCTTTGTGGAGAGGGGTGACAGTAGCAGTGCCCAATTTAGTAGGGGCAAAGCCTGGGGTGAGGCTGTGATTGAACAGGGCACACAGGTGAGGTGCAAGGTCACTCTGTAGTTCATGTAGATCACAGCCAGGGATATTGTCAGGTCCCATAGAAGCTGTATTATTGGCCTTGGACAGTGGTGTTTTCACTTGTGCAGCAGTAATACTGAGTGCCTGGCAGTGTACTGGTATTCTGATTGTTCCTTTGGGGGGGAGGGGTATAGGTTGTACTCAATATGTCAGCCAGTATATTGGCAATATTTGTTGGCTTAGTTTTGGAGGTACCATTGTCCAGTAGCGCAGAGCAAATCTTGGTATTGCCATGGAGATTCTCTACATAACTGTATGAGGCCTTGTGGTTGTCTTTACTAATTGCTTCAATTCTATTTTCACAGCTGGCTTTGTAGTATTTGATAAGGGATCTCAACTTTTAATTGAGCCTGATAAGTTTTTTTTTTCAGTCTTGGGACTTCACCTTATTCTGTATCAGTTTCCTCCTTCAGTTGCACAGTTTCTTTATGGCTGGGAACCACCAGATTGACTTCCTTCTTTTGGAGGTGAGGGTCTTGGTTCTATTGGGTATTGCGGTATCCATGCATTTGTGTATGTGTTCATAGTCATTGTTGTTTGATTCAGCAGTCATGCAACTAGTCTCCATTTGCATGGCTGACGTGAGGTTAGCCACCTCTGTTTTTAGGAGGCCAAAGTTAGCTTTGGAAAGGCTTTTCATGGTGGTTACCTGTGCAATGGGGGTGGGAGGTCTGTTGATTTCCAAAGGTGATTACTTTGTGTTAATTTCTAACAAGGGAAGAGTTGACTATTGGTGTACAGCAACAGTCGCCCATATTAGAAAGGACTGAGTCGATGTGATGGGCATGTGCATCAGTACATGAGCAGCTTTCCCAGTTAATGGTGGGGTAGTTGAAGTCAACCAGTATGAGAGTGTTAGGTTGGACACTAATATTCTCCAGGGTGTTTATGAACATGGAGTGTGATTCTTGCGACATGTTTGGGGGTCTATGCCACGCTACAACTTGAACCACTGTCTTACCCAATGTTAGCAACATCTGCAGGATCTGTGATGCATAATGTTGGGCTACCACTCTGGAGGTGTGTACATCCTTTATGAATATGGAAATACCACCAACCTTGTAGCTTCAGTTCAAGTTCTGCAGCCAAAAGGTGTGGAATGAGTTATAGGCTGGTAGTGCATATATCATATATGTGTATATTTTATATGTATATCTCTACATGTATTATGATTAATGTTTATATATATATATATATATATATATATATATATATATATATATATATATATATTTATATATATATGTGTGCATCTCCATACGCATATACATTTATATATATATGTACTTGACTAATTTTAACAAAACTTTTCCCTACTGTTGAATGACTCTACTGAATGATATGTTTGAAAAACCCATCAGACTTGTCTACAGTTCAGATGGTTTTATTGGTAAAATACTGTTGCGATGGTGTGCAGGGTCCTGAGTTCAAGGCTTGTAAGGGCTGATTATTTTCTTTCTGGAAAGAACAAGGGCTGTTGGATACAGAGTGATTAAGGCACTTTTAAGCAGTTGTAAGTGGGTTTGTGCAGCGGTAAGCAATGCTAACTTCCGGTTAACTATGACTACATACAGTTAGCCTTAAAAGTGCTTAATCTGTGCAGGCATTGCTTAGCACCATGCAAACAGGCTTAGTCCTGCTTATTACTGCTTACTCCCACTTAACCCAAAGCTAATTTCTTTAAATGAAAAAAAAGGGGTAATAGGAAAGTGGTGAAAAATGGGGCATGAAGAGGGAAAAGCAATATGAAAGATAGCTCGGGATGTGCAGGATGGGTGCAGGGAATGTTCATAGCTGTCCATTTCTCCTACAGCAACAGGTGTGCATATATACTGAATTTGGAGGTAAATTTGGACACTAAAACCCCTGAGAGGAGTGAGGACAACAATAACGTATTGTGAAGCCAATTAGACCAAATTACATGTGTCCAGTGGACATGTGTGTGAAATGAACAATTATGTATGGGGAGACATTTTTATTTTGGGGAACAGATTGCCCTTTTTTAAGGTGAGAGAGGGATGTTGGGGAAGGATAGTAGGCATATATGGGGAGGTATGTTGGGTAGGAAGACAGACAAGACAGACAAGCCAGCATACAGGGCTGGTATATGACACATGTGGGGGGGGGGCACCTTGGACGGGAAGGGGTGTTTGGTAATCAGAAACTCATGAGCCCCTAAATGGATACAGTGGGACTGAGGTCCCTACCCATGGACAGTCACCACTGTACCTTCAGGGCTCCAAAGGTGGCTGTGCTGGGGGCTGAGCAGGAGGGGCAGGATGACCCTCTAAATGCACAACATGGCCCTCAAGCTGGCATATCAGGTCTCCCAATTCTTTGTGGAGCTCGCTATGGACCAGACCATGGACCTGGCTTCGGGTGACAAGATCCTGTCCGAGCCTGCACCTGGGGGGGACAAGCCATATCCCCTGAGGCAGTTCCACCCAAAGGTTGTTCAGGACCAGCAGATCAGGAGGTCCTGGGGTGGATCCCAGATGTGCTGGGGCCTGGTGCCATGGCCAGATGAGGCGGGAGAGGCAGATCTGCTGGGCTCGGCCTTCACAGACATGCTATGGTGTTGCAGTTTTAGAACATGTTGGTTAGTCATGGAAAACACATTCCAGGATTAGTTATAACAGCATGCATGAGTATTTCCATTAACCCAAAACAACAGATTTGAAACATTTGCATAACAAACAGAACACATGCATATATGGAACCACAGTTGTCATTACACCTGCATGCAGTTTACATTGATAGCAACAGGCCACCAATGATAGTATTTGAATGGGGAACATTAATTGGAAAACATTTTAATATTTGTAGAACAACAGGCCACATGTCCTAGTGGTAGGTTTGGTGAAAAACATACCCATTCATTTATGTGTTTAGATTACTGGTGAAGATAAGGTGGGAGAGAGAGAGAGATGTCAATTAACAAATGTAGATTCTTGCAGTGATCACAGCTTTAATGATCACTGCTCTAATCATTACTGTACAGGTATTATTGGAACAACCTATGGCCTTGGGTTGGGCAGTGGTATGTTTGTACACAGTGTATAATTACAGCCTTCTTATAGCCTTTTTATACCTTTTCTTACCTGGAAGACATGTGGAGGAAATTTCTATTAATACTACCTGACTGTTTCTACACATATTCACAAAATCCTAGGTGAAATTATGCATACAGTTTACTACCACTCCCGGGATTCAAACTGTACCTGTTTGTGCATAAAATAGAACAAATGTTTTTGTGTTTCATCAGACCAAGCTATTGAGAAACTGCTGTCTCTTCCTTGAATGTTTTCTGTCTAAGACTCTCTTGGTTGTACAGTCTGACCTTATACTTACGACATTCTTATACAAACATTCCTATACATACCTTTTGACATAGCACAGTGTGGAAAACAGAGGTTAACAAACATGAGGTGCATGAAAAATTTCATATCAGTTAATCTCATGTCTTACAAAGGCATTAACTTTGTCAGATGAGACTTGATTGTTTAATGCTTTCAGAGCTACAGTTGCTGTGCATAACCTGTACACATTTTAATTCATACAATACCTCAGTAAACACAGCCAGTCCAGGATTTTGAATTTTATTGAAAGGCAGTTACAGTTTTATTTGTATATAACCTATATGAGACTATTACTGTAATATTGTCTGGTTTATTCAGTACAAACCATACCCATTTTTAATACTTCAAGGTGACATTCTACTCCTTTATATTTATTTGGTATGAATGCTACAGGCTAGATTGTTACTCACCAGCCTCGTGATGCAGCCTTAGCAGCCTGCTTTCATTGGCTTCCTGGTTCACAGCCCACTCAGCTGGAGCTGTAAAAAAGATAGAGAAACATTTATGCATACTTATCCATCGCATACACAGGCTGGAGTTTGGTAAACAATTATTGATATTGATACTTACAAACATCTGGGACATCCATCTGCCATGCATCTTGGACCCACTGGTCCAAGTGCTCCCTCTTCCTCTGATTTAAGTCAACAAAGTGGTGCTGGACCTGCTCACCAGTCTGAGGGATGCCAGTGGCACTGGTGAGATCACCGGTGAGACTTTCCCAGGTCTCCCCTTTGTATTGAGAGCCCTGGTGCTTGTCCTGCAGCAGTCTCATATCATGTCTTTTTACAAGAAGTCCGACCATGACCCTGGACTCCTGTATGCTCCAGTGCTGCACCCGAAAGCACACTCCCTCTCCAACACCAGCCATAGTGCCTACAGTGGGGAGCTAAAACTGGTTATACGCTGTATTACCACCTGTGAGGTTTAAATACGGCTGATTTCCCACTCTTTGCTGTGATTAGATGGTTTTGAATATGCTAAGCTAAGCTAAGCGCCAGGCAAACCCGCCTAGCTGGTATAAGCATTGCTTAGAGGGGTAGATGCACAAATCTGCTTCTCTACGCTAATTATTGCTTAGAATTTACATTTAAGCAATGCTTATACTGGCTAAGCATAGCTGAGCACAAGTTAGCATTATTCAGCTTTCCTTTTACAGACTATCAGTATTGTGGGATTGATTCCTCATTAATGACATATTATGATATGTATGTCTACCTTCCATAACATCCCCCTATGTGCTTTCATTACAATACATTATTTTCTGGCTGTGCAGTATTGGATACTTGTGTTTATATGGGTGTTTCACATCTGTACTACACTGAAACCTCACATTTGACCTGCTACACTACCCTGGTTAACATCTATATATATATATATATATATATATATATATATATATATATATATATATAGGTTCATAGGTTCATACTAGGCTATCTGCCCTAGGGCATTTATAAGCCTAGCCAGAGTGTGTTTGGCTTTCGCCACCCATTTTAAATTAATTTTGCTATGCCTTTTTTTGAGGTTAGTATAATGTGCCTCTGTCTAACAGTGACACAGAAGTGATAGCCGGGGTAAACCTACGATCTCCCATCCACTCATCAAGATTCCTCTTGAAGAGAGTCAATGTGGGACTCTGCCTAACCTGGACTGGGATTTTATTCCAGAGTGAAGGGAGCCTCTGGGTTATGAATCTGTCCCTCCAGCATGTCCTATTTATTTCAGTGCTGAGGTTCAAGTCTCTCAAGCGCGTAGCTCAATGGGATTTGGATTTTCTGAGATGCAGCATGTCCATTAATTCCGGGTTGGACATGACTTTATACGTCAGGCACAGATCACCTCTGAGCAGGCGATATGCCACTGAGTAGAGCTGGAGTTTCTTTAACCGGGCAGCATATGGCATCTGTTTGAGCCCTTTGATCCTCTTGGTGAGGTACTTTTGGGGTCTTTCCAGTTGCTGCAGGTGTCTGGTAAGGTACATCCCAAAAGGGGCCTTGTACTCAATTATGAGCCTGATGAGGGATGAGTAAAGAGGCACGATGACCTCCCCTGATCTAGATGTGAATCCCTTCATGATTAGGTGGGCTATATAAAATGTTTTTCTAACCACTTTGGCCACGTGGTTGTCAAATGAGAGATTGCTGTCAACTTGGGTCCCCAGGTCCCTAATGACTTCTTCTGTACTTAATGGATTACCACCTATGTGGTAATTTGTGGGCACTTTGTTTTTGCCAAAGGGGATGACTATACACTTTTTGGTGTTTAGCTTGAGGCCATGGCTCTGGCACCAGTTGTCTGTTTCTATGAGGCCCTTTTGGAGGATGCTTGTGTCGGCTGGAGAGTTGATTATGGTACCCAGTTTGCAGTCATCTGCGAAATTGGACAGCCACAGTCCTTCCGTGTTGGCCTGTACCGCCGAGAAATATATACCGAACAAGAGAGGTCCCAGGACTGAGTCTTGTGGGACGCCACTTGTAACTGGTTTGGAGTCTGACATGGCTCCAGCAATTCTAACCATGTGGGTTCTGTCCTTGAGCCAGTTTGCAACCCATCTAGTGACATAGGGGTTTATATTTAAGCTGGTGAGCTTATCTATAATGCCCGAGTGGGGTATTGTATCGAAGGCTTTTGCGAGGTCCAGGTAGGCTGTGTGGACCACCTTCCCCTCATCAATGGCCTTGGTGACTGTTTCAAAGAAATCAACCAGGTTTAAGAGGCAGGATCTGCACTTAACAAAGCCAAACTGGATGGGATCCAGTGTCTGTAGGTCCCCAATATCTTTATTTATGAGGTCCATGATGATCCTTTCCATAGCTTTGCAGACCAAGCTAGTCAGGCTTATGGGGCGATAGTTTCCAGGATCCGTTGAGGCACCACCTTTGTGGATAGGGACCACTGTTGCTGTACGCCACTCTTTGGGTACATATCCTGTAGTAAGGCTAAGACTGAACAGTAGTTTTATGTTAGGGTTTAACTCTTCTTGGAGTTCATGTAGGATGCAGCCCGGGACACCATCTGGTCCCATTGATGCTGTGTTTTTTGCTTTGGAGAGGGCGGCTTTTACCTGAGCATCTGAGATGTCAGGGGGGGGCAGCACTCTGTTGGGATAGATATTTGCCCTTTTGGTGGGGAGGGGGGGGAGAAGTTTGCACTGAACCTGTCAGCTAGGATGTTGCCAATGTCTGTGGGCTCGGTGTATTTTTTGTCATTTTGGACTAATTCTGAGCATATCTGGGAATTCCCACCCAGATTCCTAACATAATTATTATTCACTACCTACTGATAACAAAATATATTTTCTTGATTTTTTAACATATAAAAATGAATGGACTGAATGGGTACTTGAACCGCAAATGCCTGCCTACTGAGAAAAAGCTGCAACCACTACACTGTTTCACTTTACACTAGTCTGGCCATATATTTGAATTTAGCTCATTGGGATGTGTAAGCTAGGCTGAGCATAGCTGCACGATGTGCACTCCCACTCAGCTACACTTAAACTTTATTGTGGACAGAAAAAAATAAATATCTGTTTTATTTTTATTTACTGTAGGGGTTTGTACATTTCTTTCTGCACCATTATCTGTGTATTGCTCTTACAAACTTAGAAAGTTGTTAGAATAAATAGGTTTTGCACTAGCTTAATGTTTTGGTCCCATGGAGTCAGCAAGGTACACATTTTAGGAGGAACACACCAAAATATATGAGCCAACTATCTGTACACATTTCAAAAATAGTTGTGAGGGAAGCTCCACAGACATACCTTTCAACTGTACAGATTTTCACAGACTGTCCAGAGTTTTGCTTAAATAATGATAAACATTTGAGTTTATGACTCTACATCCTTCAGAAACTTCATGCTAATGCAAAACCTATTATTCTATCAACTTTCTAAGTTTGTAAGAGCAATATTTAAAATCTTTCCCTATTTGTTCTCCCATCATTTTTGGCTTTGTCCAGATTTTTTGCTCTAAGAGGTTGAGAGGTATGTCCACAGACACTAACAGGTGTTTGCAGACACTTTTGCTTCTGTTATATTGCCGTACGGCAACTCTTGGAATGCATGGGGGTGTATAATGTAAGAGCACTGCTCTCGGACACACCCCCTGCGCTCGTACACAAACCCATGTCCGTGTAAGAATACAGCATCACACCTTCATGCATATGCAAGGAGTACTGCTGTTCTATATGGACAGTGGATGCTCCATGTAAGAATAACTCTATTCTTACACAGAGCATTGCTGAATCCTGGGATTCATTTTTTTACTTATTTATTTATCATCCTAATAGCATTTTGATATTATTTTTTTTTTATTTTTGTTCTGCCCAATAAGGTAATTAACTTGAAGATCTAAACACAGAATATAATGCCACATTGTGACGTTGAAATTAACACTTGTACTAGCTATATATCAAGGATGCTCTTTTAAAGTTAAATTTCAACAACGATTTTAGAATTTGGCATGGAATGAAAGATACACATAGAAGTTTATACTCTTTCTAGAAATACATCTTTGCCGATTCAGGGCTAAAGTGGCAATTTATTAGTAGGCTCTTATTACTGATTGTGTGAAAACTGTCATAAAAAGCTGTTAAGTGAGGTTTAGCCTTGCATTTAGCAGTTGGCTGGGATACTCTGTCATTTATGGGATGAGCTCTTTTCAGTTATTCCTTTGATGCATTAGCTGTTTTCCCTTTATTCTTCACAGCAGCGTTTTATTAAAGAAGTCTCATGTTTCTTCTAGAATATAAAGCAGTACAGAAACAAAATTAGTACTCTTACTCTGATCCTCGGTTTATACTATAAGGTTGATTATTCTTGGTCCGAAATAAATGCAATCCATTGAGCAGAACATGACATTTTAAGCATCTAGTTTGGAAGTTTTTTTTTTCTGTTTAGATACAACATCTTTTCACATTTAGTTTCATAAATATTTAGATGAGATAGCCTTTCACATTTTATATTAATTATTTATAAATACATGAGTGAAAAAATTAATGTGACACACTGAATCAGTAATTACATGTTATTAGCTGATTTGGCTTGAGAAGCTAATGCAGTCAGTATAATATAATACTGGAATAAATGTGTTGCTAAACAAAATAGGTAATGTGATGCATGCAGAAGAGAAAGATGCAGTATACAACTTTAGATAATGATTGTATATTTGGAAGCAGGCAGCAGTTTCAGTGAGGTGTCTTTACAGACCAAAAATCTAGTTATAATCAATATCTTGTCTAACATAAATAAATAGAATCAGTCTCAAAGTTGTTGCCCAACCAATGGCTGTTCAGTATCACATGATAATTCATACTTTTCAGCTTTCCCAAATTGTTACAATTGATCCGAGCTCCATAGCAGGGACATAAAGCCCTGACTTCAACCCCCCCATGACCTGTGTTTGACTAGTGTTACAGGCACTGGAGAGACCAGTCAAGAGAGGATGGTAGTGAGCAACCACTGCCAGCTCACCCTTATGAAGAAAGCAGGGCAATCTGGGTCATTGTATTGGTGACCCCTGCAGGAATGCAGGTGTATTACCGCAGCATAAACAGCCTAACATGTCTGTGCTGCAAGCAGTGGACCTTCAGGTGTGACATTGCACATGCACAGATACCTGCACATACCTCCCAAAGAAGCTCTCACAAAGCTTACAGGCTATCAAGGGTTTGAGGGTTGGATGGATAATGGGATCTGCTGACTTGCCAACTTCCTATTACCTGACCCTTGCCTCCACCAAGGAATGAAAGGGCCATAGAGTTCTAGCTCTTGTGGAGTAATGAATGGTTCATATGGGTACAGGAAAGGGAGCCATTGTGTTAGGTTGGGCTGGTCATGTGGAACAAAAAAGTAATAATAATAGTAATAATAATGTGACACATTTATAGCTTCCTAGGTGTATATTAGACTAATGACCACTGTGGCCTTTATAAGCTTAAGCATGCAACCTAAATATATCCCAAAAGTTATTGTGCCTTAGATGTTATTTTAAGATCTGTCTTTTAGTTAAGGCATGATTTAACTGCTGTCTCTCTCCATCAGAAACATAAGTGGCAGACTAGGGGTGAATTTCCGATTTCCCATCCAGTGATCCAGGTTTCATTTGAATAGGGTTAGGGAAGGGCTCTCCTTTATATGTACAGGAAGCATATTCTAGAGAATGTGAAGTCTCTGAGATACATATCTGTCCATCCAACATGCCCTATTTAAGTCACAAGCAAAGTTTAAATCCTTAGATTTTGTAGCTCCAGTACTGTTCATTTCATAGCTATGTAAAAGGTCCATCAGAGCAAGATCCAAGGATGTCTTGTATCCCTGGCATAAAGCACTTATCAGCGGTCTGAAAGAAACAGAATGCAGAGAAAAAGCTTTGAGGCTATCTGTATAGGACACTGTGTGCAGGCCCTATATTCTTTTGTGCTGAGCTTCTGTAGATGTTCCAGTTGCTGCATGTGCCTGGTCAGATGCATACAGAAAGGGGAGTTATAGTCAATGATGGATCTGATGATGGCTGAGTACAGTGGCAGGATGACATCCCTGGACCAAGATGCCATGACCTTACTTATAAGCTGAGTTACATAGAATAATTTTCTTACAACCTTTGACATATATTGGTCAAAAGTCAGGTTGCTGTCTACGTGAGTCCCTAAATTCCTAACAACTATGTCCACTTTTAGGCATTTTTATCATTGAGGTAGTTTCCCTGAGTGGCCAACTTCACAAAAGGTGCATTTTCTGTCATTGAGTTTTAAGCCATGGCTTTGACATGAATCATTTGCCTGTGTTAGACCTTCCTGTAAGCTGTTAGCATCTCGGAGAGTTTATATGATTGCTCCTAGCTTGCCAGCAAAGCCAGAAGCCTTTGGCATTGGCCATGACTTTCAAAAAATAGATGCTAAAGAGTAGCGGTCCCAGCATAGAGCACTTGGGAATCCACTGGGGATGGCCTTTTCATGGAGGTGGTCTCACCAATCCTAACTTCCTGGTTCCTGTCTATGAGCCAGCTGGCTATCCAGTTAGTTACATAGGGATTTTGCCTAATTCCATGAGTTTGTTTACCATGCACCATTCTGACCTTATCATTTGCCTTGATGATCTTCTCAAAGAAGTCCACCAGATTCAGTAGGCATGATCTGTCTTTTGACAAAACCAAACTAGTTTGGATCCAGTGTCTGCAGGTTTCCTATGTCATTGTTATTGATTTCCATGATAATTCTTGGCTTCAATATAAGACTAGACAGACTAAGGCTAGACAGACTAATGGGTCTGTAGTGTCCGTGATACATTCATGGTATGCCCTTGTTAAGATGAATGACCGTTGCGGTCTACTGTTTGCATGGCATGAAGCTTGTGTTGTGGGTGGGAGGTTGGCATAATGGTTAAGGTGTTCACCTTACAAACACAAGGTCCAGGGTAGATTCTCAGATGGGGTAAATGGCTAGGCTTAAAATGGCCCACAAAGGCAGTTAGCCTAGTACTAACCTATGAACAGTGACAACAGTGGTCTCGATAGGCCATATTTCAGGGTGTTAGCCGGCATTCTGAGATATTATCAGGGCCTACTGAAGCTGTATTCTTGGTTTCGGAAAGCACAATTAAGATCTGTTCCCTACTGATATTAGAAAGCATTATGTTAGATGTTATTTCCTGGTGGGAGCCTGGGAGTGAGAGGGTGATAAAGTGGAAGATTAATTTGTCAGCCTGAAGATTTGTTATATATTCCATTTCCATGAAGATGGCACCATTTATTAACAGTTCGACACACTGTTATGTGCTGCCTTTGAGGTTACAAACATAGCTAGTTATATTCATACTGACTTAGGGAAATTTGGCCAGGACACCAGAAAACTTCCTTTATTTCCAATAAGTGCTGTGGAATCTTTTACAACACCTGAGCTACCACCAATGCAGGTAGATGATGCCTCAGTTTAACATTGCTGACTCAATGAGAGGTCTAGGTTAGAAGTACCCTTTGTGGTTAAGTGGCAAGAGTTTGAGAACTCGTTTAATGAAAGTTGCTCCATTAAGTCCTGGGAGTTCACCTGCATTTATTTGGAACTGCCAAATTATGCTGCCCACAAGTAGCAAAGTGAACTACAGTACAAGATGACTGACTAACCCAATAACCCTAAACCCCCACTCCTCTTTTCTTCTTCACCTCAGTACCTACCTCCAATATAAAAAGACTATTGTCAAAACTTAAACCCACCAAACTCGCAGCTGACAACCTTCCCTCTGAATACTTGAAAATTGCAGCTGATACACTAGCCTACCCAATTTCAATTCTAATCAACCGTTCCATAACAGAAGGCTATGTTCCCTCGATATGGAAAATATCCACATAAGCACCCCCTTCCACCAACCTCTCCAATTACAGCCCCATTGCTATCCTCTTTCCCTCTCTCCAAGATACTTGAAAAATATATCAACACCCAGGTCTCCAACTACCTCCTAGCTCATAATCTTCTCTACAAAACCCAACATGGTTTTAGGCCATATGACAGCACTATCTCTGCTCTGCTCTCCTTCTCCAACACTATACTTCATCACAAAAACAATGGCCTCTTCTCTACTACCGTATTTCTAGATCTCTCAAAAGCTTTTGACATGGTATCTCATGAGCTACTACTCTCTACTCTCCCAAACTTCTCCTTCTCACAATCAGTCTGCAACTGGTTACACAGCTATCTACACAGATGCCAGCAATCAGTAATCTGGGATGATAACCTATCACCTCACCTCCCAGTTACTCTCAGAGTTCCCCAAGGGTCTATCCTTGGCCCTCTGCTATTCTCACTTTTCACTAACAACCTACATAGTGCCACCATACAAGCATCTCTTATACAGTATGCAGACTCTACTGTCATCTGCTCTGCCCTCACTCTACCAGAGCTACAGCAAATCACACAGTAATGATTCTCTTCTGTAGAAAGCTTTCTATCCAATGCTCAGCACCTACTCAACCCAAGTAAGACAAAACTTCTCCTGTTCCAACCTTTCAAAGCCACCCAAAATACCCCCCACTTCAACATTCTCACCAAAGACAATACCATCATCTCTCCATCAAAATACACAAAATTACTCGGTGTGGAAATCGACAACAAAGTTAGATTTGACACCCACATATCTCTCACAATACAAAAGTTCACAAGAAACTTGATGCATTATATCGAAGTCGCCAATTCCTAACCAAGGTGGCTAGAATCTCCATAGCCAATTCTCAGCTAATCTCCACCCTACTCTATGCATCTCCGATACTTATCAATCTTAGACAGACAGACCTACACAAGCTGGATGCTTGTTACAATAAAATTGCTAAATTTGCCACTGAAACCTCCTACCTCAGCCATCATTGTATCTCCCTTAAAGAACGAAACTGTCTAGAACTCCCAGAACTCCTTCACTTTAATCAACTCACCCTCGCTCATAAACTTATTAACCACCCCCTTAACATAACTTCCCTTCAAACCCTTCTCCAATCCTATCACTCCACTAGACCCTAAGATCAAGCAACAAAAATCAACTCACTGTTATCAAACCCAAAAACTCTGCAGGAGAAACCATATTTTCATGTACCATATCTAAACTTTGGAACAATCCTCCACCCTCTATAACTACTCTACCTTCCAGCAGCCTTTTCAAGACTGCACTCAAATTCCACTTAAATTTGCACTGGCTTTGTCCTTGTTCTAATCCAGACTAGCAGCCCCACCCTTACCTCCACCGCACCTAGTCTCTTAACCCAACTATACTACCGCCACTAGTAACCACAGTTAGAATTAGCTAGTTCTCTTTACATACTTTAAAATCTTGTCTGACAACTTTGTAACTAATATTATAAATGACAAGAAGCTATCTTAACTTGCAACATTTACTGTACATACTGTTGATAATCAATATATTGTTATTGTATTAAAGCCAACAACCTGTAATGTTGTTTACTATTGCTGCAACTTTGTATCTCTATTTATCATGTCCATGATGTGGAGTTTTTCTCCCCGGGCATCCACTGAAGAAGGACCTGCGTCCAGTCGGAATTTCCCAGTAAATAAATGTAAATAAATAAATAAATAAAATTTGCTGCCTGGCGGATGATAAAGTTTCTGTTTTTAATTGGAGGAAATTGTGTCTAAAGTGCATTATATGACAAAACAACCTACATGGAACTTCTAACTTGCCAAAATGGAAGGATAAGTCAATAGAATTCTGAAGCATGTAGCACAAATGACTAAAGACCTTATAGAGGTAAGTGAAAGAGGGGGGGGGGTTGACTACTGTTGCAAAAGAAAAAAATTGATTGTGTGGAAAATGCAAAAAAGTGCCAGGAAAATGAGATTAATATGTTGCATATGTATGCGCGCACATGCATGTGTGCATGTGTGTGCATGTGTGTGTGCATGTGTGCGTGTGAGTGTGTGTGTGTGTGTGTGTGTGTGTGTGTGTGTGTGTGTGTGTGTGTGTGTGTGTGTGTGTGTGTGTAAATATTTGGTTCCTACATCCTACAGTAGTTATGATGTAAAAGAAGGAATCAGTTGTAGTACACAGGAGCATCATCATAAGAGCCATGATCTTTGTGTATGATCCTTGGCTCCTTTGTATTGTTGATCGTTGAAAGAGTGTTTATTATATGGTTTATGAAGGATGAAGTCTACAACTGTAATGTTAATATTTTGATTATGAATTCATGTTTAATTAACATATTTTTGCAAGACTATGGGTGTGGAATGACCTATGTTGGGCCACAGCAGAGTTCGTCAGGCAGTTAGTACAGGTGAGTAAGACTATGAGCTGTTAATGAGCTGCTTCCGGTAGTACATGGTTGGATTCCCTCAGTCTATATTTCTTCATTTTTTTGCCACATGGAGGGGACAGAATAATACAAGATTTGTCTGTATTTTCACACTAATAGCATGCTGTCATGTTATATAATGTGTTTTTATCCCCTAACACCTCATTCACCACAGGAAATAGCCCAACCATTTCTCAATTAACTATTATTAGGGTGCAGATCCTCACTATGTTCTGCAAAACCAAGAACACTGCTTTGTTATGTCCTAAAAATATCCTGGGATGTATCCTGAATGCATGAAGCATGACCTGTTAAACCTGCTAGAATCTCTGTTTCATCAAAGCCTCCAGATAGGTTTCATGTCAAATGAATAGAGGACTGCAATCATTGTCCCTCTACACAAATGTGGGCCATCCACAGACCCAGGAAACCAGAGACCCATAGGCAAGGCTATGAAAAAAGTATCATAGATCTGATAAAAATGACATAGGAAAGCTAGAGACATTAGACCCTACCCAATACATTTGTGTCAAAGGCAGGTCATGCCTACTTAACCTGGTTGACTTATATAAGAGGGCCACTAAAGATAGGGATGAAGGCAGAAGAGTGCATACACCTTTCACATGGCCAATGTATTTGACACAAGATCCTACTATGGCATTGTAGATAAACTTACAGAAATAGGCATAAGCCCATATGTCACCCAATGGATAGCCAACTGGCTCACTGATAGGGCACAAGAAGTAAAGAAAGGGACTCCACCTCTACAAAGTGACCAGTCACTAGTGGACTCCCACAGAGATCAGTGCTAGGGACTCTCCTTTTTGGTTTCTAATTTTCTGAAGTCAATCCAAATGTCAATGACCTCTGGCTGATCAAGTCTGCAGATGACTTCAAACTAGGCATAATCACTGAATCCACTGAAAAGACGTATATCTTTCCAAGTGGCCTGATGCTTCTAAACCACTGGTGCCAGAGCCATGGACTAAAATTAAATGTGAAAAAATGCAAAATAGTACACTTTGGAATGATGGCCACCCTAGATATTACAACACTGATAATACACCCCTAAAAGTAGACCCAGTGGGCAAGGATCTGTGAACACATGTTGACAGTAATCTGACTTTTGGCCTGTGTGTCTCTAATATGGTCAGGAAATTGTTCTATGTCACACAACTTACAAGTAAGGTCATGACATCCAGCTGCTAAGAGATTGTTCCACTGTACTCGGCCCTCATCAGAACAATCATTAAGTACAATGCACCCACCAGCATGTACCTGACCAAGAACTTGAAATAGTTGGACAGGCCACATAGATTCTTCACAAAAAGAATACAGGAAGTAAGTAACATGTCCTGTGCAGGCCAACTCAAAGCCCTATCTCAGCATTCTGTTTTCTAATGGTTGTTGAGGGGGAGATCTAAGCCTGGCATACAAAACATCATCAGACCACACTGTGATGCTAACTTCCTGCATATCCACAAAACAAGCAGCACCAGAATTACCCATTCTCAAGGCTTAAATCTTGCCTGTGATATAAATAGAACCTGCTGGAGAGACAGTTATGCATCCCATAGACTACCACTTTTCTGGAACAGGCTGCTCATTCATATGAAGCAAAGTTCCGCCCTAACTATATTCAAGCATAACTTGGACAACTAGAAGGGAAATAGGAAATTCATCCACAGTTTGGCACCTATATCTCTAATGGACACAGCCTGTACATGGTTTATCTCCCAGGTCCCTGCTTGTAATGCTTCACTTCCCAAGCTCCTGCTTACACTTATCAAGGGCATCAGGACTTTTCAGGGATTTGGGATGCATAACTCGTCTGCTGAATGTTTCAATTATTGGATGTGCCTTGCTGGGTACATACTAAAGGGGTGCATTGTGCTCACTGATAGGTCTGATGAGTGCTGAATACAGCAGAATAATGACTTTCCTGGACATGCATGCCATCCCTTTATTTAAAAGTTGCAAAACTTTGATTGATTTTCTCACTGCTGTAAAGGGACCCCCCCCCCCAATGAGGTGCCTGAAACCATGACCCTGACATTAAAAGTCTCATGCTCTACATACTGAACTAAATTCTGTCACTGGGCATACTTTATATAGTTTTATTTTGTAGACTTGTAGGTGATTGTAATGTTAAGAACCATTGGGTCCCCTTTTTAAGGATAGCTGTGCTTCCCAAAGGTGGGAATCAAACCATGCACTTTGTGTTTGTAAGATAAACACCTAAACCTTTATGCCAACCCTATGCATGTAAACTGGACTTTTTTTGTCATGACTCTCATAAGTAAGTACTTGGTTAGCTGCCTTTGTGAGACATTTTAAGCCTTGCTAATTTCCCTTCAAAGGTGAGAATCACACTGCTACACCATGTGTCTACAAGGTAGACATCTTAACCATTACTCCAGTATCCTTCTATATTGACACCCAACAGGAATAAGTTATTTTTACAATTTCATAATTAATAATCTCCTTTTCCAAATCTATTCTACCAATATTGGATCTTCTTTACTCCAATGATACATCAGCTTAACAAAAACACACTTCCTCACAAACTCCTACTTACCTGCAGATAATGTCATTTCTTCCCCTTTTTTATGCAAAATCAAATTTTCCCTACAGTTAAGCATACCTCAAAATGCACTCTTCTCCTCCTGTAACTACGCATGCATTCTTCATCTTGCATTGGAGTTGGGGTTTGATATAAAAAAATTGGGAGGTTGGTATAATGAATCTGATTTTCATCTGTGAAAAAGAAATTGGCTTGGCTCAAAATAGCCTACAAGGACAGCTAGCCCAGTAATTAACTATGAAACTATTGTCTCTTTTCTGTATCCTGGTTGCTAGCTCTAACAATCCTGCAGTATAACAGTCAATTACCCTGCTGTAAAATATGTTTCTTTTTGACGTTCTGAAAGACAGGCATTCATTTAACCATTCTTTCTTAGTTTCCTCACCTTTCTAATGCTATTTCTTTCCCAGATTACCAGCCTCCCATTCAATTCCTTTTGGCATTTCTACCATAGATCCCTAATACTTTTTTCCCATGTGTCTGTGTACTGCAGTTGACATAGCCACATATGAATCATCCTGTCTGTATAATCCTTTACCTTGCTTATTGCTTTATCACTTCCAAACCTTTCCCAGGTAAACCATTCCAAATTTTCATTTTCTATGCCTTTCAGCTTTTGCACATTTACAGAAGTCAGATATTGTCTGAAATCTGACAGATGTTATCCTACTGTTTTTCTATGAGCCCTAAGTCTGTTCGTCACCATCCTTCCTCTTGTCTTTTTTCCACACAAACCTGTCATAAACTAATTTGATATTGCCTAAAATCGTATGTAGAGGGCTGATTTCTATATTCTGCCAAACATAAAGTATATGCAGAAGTATCACTGTATAGACTATTTCAGTTCTACACCCATGCATGGCAAATCCGCCTGCCCTTGAGAATAATATTTTCCCTATCATTATCTTTACATCCATCCAGTTCAGTTCTCTAATCTCAGCTACCATTTTATAAACTTTAAGCCCCAGGTATTTTTCTCCCCATTTTTTCATAGAGTGCACAGCTATCTCCATTTGTGTAGTCCCAATTTGAATCACTGACTTTTGGGGATGGAAATTATGCCTAGGAACAATGTCAACATTTCCAGATATCTCCAATACTCACAAGAAGTTGCCTGACAGCATCCTCAAACTGCATCATATAATCATCTGCAAAAAATACCACTTCTTTACTTACTACTATTCTGCCTCATCCGACTTCCCCTTACCTTCTGCTTCACACATTCAAAGACCATTAAATATAATCCTGGTGATAACAGACAGACCAGATGGATTTGTCTTTCTAGTGCTATTTCTCCTGCAACTCCATCACTTATATATAGCCATAATGTTGGGGGTCTGTGTAGGGCTTTCCCTCCAGTTAATGACCTACCAAAATACCTCTCATCGTCTTTGCTCAAGAACTTTGGAGAAAGTCAAAAATGTTATGGGGACAGAGGCCCCAAAAGGATGAATATGATTTTTTTTTTATTTTATCTACTTGTTATCCAGGTAAACCCATTGGACAAAATGTTCTTTTTCAGGGGTGACCAAAGAATACTATCTCTTTAATTAACTTGATAAAAGTAACATAGTAGGGAACTAGAGATGGATGGAATTGAACATTCTATGTTTGACTAAGAGAAGCTCTCAAAATCACTCAAAATATTAACAGAACAACAGGCATTATTGAATGATTGCTATCTTCAGTGATTTATTGGAAAATAGAAAAATCAAACGTTGTATAACAGATGGAAATTTATGAGGCAATGTCAGAAACATGTTGCATAACTGAAGACACATAAGAGACAAACAATTCTAATTCATTTTGAAATTATTTGTTTATTTCTTTATCATTTGTTTACCACGAAAGTCCAACAGGGACAGAGCCCATCTTCAGAGGAGGCCAGGGGAGAAACACTCCAGACCTATGTCTTTGGAATGTGGGAGGAAACTGGATCACCTGAAGGAAACCCATGACAATGCAAGGAGGACATGCAGACGCCACACAGAAGGCACCCTAGCCTAGAATCAAACTGGAAAACCTCTTGCTGTGAAGTGACAATGCTAACTTCAGCATCATTGCACTGCCCATTTAGCATAATAACAGGTTTTGTACTGACATGGATTTTCAGAACAAGAACTATAAACCACTAATTACTGATGTTAATGACGGCTTATATTCCTAAATGATTTACAACAACCTATGTGGAATTGATCACAGAAACCTTGTACATCCATCTTAGCTGCATAGTAACAGCTGTGCCTACCTGAAATAAACACAACAATCTAAAAACAAACCACACTGATGGAATCCAGACATTAAAAGGTTGTATAACCAATGGAAAAGTCTCAGAGCTAAAATTAGGCAGTGCAAAGCCCAGCAAGATAAAAGCTCTCTCATTGAGTTAAACGAACAACTAAGAGGACAAATAAAGTCTACCAAGGTCAAGTTTGAGGTAATATAGCCTCCCAGATTAAGTGCAACCACAAGGCTTTCTTTAGCTATGCCTGAAACCTCAAAGGCAGTGCACAACAGTGTGCTGAACTGGGAGTAAATGGAGCAACTTTCTCAGGACCATAAAATATAGCAAATGTGCTGGTTGACAAATTCAGATCCAATTTGACCCCACCTCTCCCCCATGGCTGTCACTCCAGGAAATACCATCCATCATTACTCTCCCAGTGATCACTAAGGAGCAGGCCTTAGAATCACTCTCTAAGGCTAAGAACACTGCATCGATGGGCACTGATAATATCAAACAACGCCTCATAAATAACCCAAAATATGACCTATCAGGGTTACTGGAGTCAATATTTAAATATAGCCTCCAGACAGGCTGTATGCCATGCAAATAGAGGGCTGCAACAGTCATTCCTCTGCAGAAGCTTGATTTGCCAATGGACCCAGAGAACTACAGACCAATAAAAGTGACCAGTCTCATAAGCAAAGCTATGAAAAGAATTATCATGGAGATGATCAATAAAGACATAGAAAATCTTTCGAAACATGATCCAGCTCAGTTTGGTTTCATCAAGGACAGAACATATCTTCTCAACCTGCTGTAAATCTCTGAAAACACACCAAGACAATAGATGAGGGCAAAATGGTGCATACTGTCTACTTTGACTTGGCTAAGGCAATTAATATAATACCTCACTCATGCTTTGTAAGCAAACTCACTGATTTAGGATAATCCCATATGTGATGCACAGGATAGCCAGCTGTCTCTCAGATAGGACCCAGAAAGTTAGGTTATGGAAGACATCCTCCACAAAAAGGCTTATCACTAGTGGAATCCCTCAGGACTCTGTGCTGGATCCTGTTCTTTTTGACATTTACTTCTCAGAAGACAAGGCAAATGTCAAGGACCAAGTTTGTGGATGATTGCAAAATGATCACAGAATCATCCCAAGGCAAAACTTCCTAAAGGAAGGACTAACACAGACTAATGGCTGATGCCAAATCCACAGCATAAAACTCAATGCCAATAAATGTACACCAGTAAGCCTTGGGAAGTCAGCCACCCTAGAAAAATACCTCATTGATAACACATCCCTAAGTGTAGACCTGATAGTCAGGGATTTGGGGACATAAGTGCACTGCACCATGGAATTCAGCCGACATGTATCTAAGGTAGGTAGGAAATCATTCTATGTTGCTCTACTTATAAGAAGGGCATGGCATCTAGATCTAAAAAGATCATTGTGCCTCTGTATTTGACCATAATCAGACATTTATTTTATTTATTTGACATTTGTTTACCGTAAAGGTCTGACGTTGTCAGTGGAGGCCCAGGGAGAAAAGCTCCACATGTATACAATACAAATATAACAAAAGTACTACTTTAAGTTAAACAATCTGAGACAGGTACAGTCCTTCCAGTAGTTTAAGGAACAATAATAAAGATACATCAGTTTCTGATGACATCAATCATGAGTCTTCACATTCACTATCATATGTTCTTTTATCAGTTTACTCCGTAACCTGATTGTTTCCAACCCCCTCATAAGAGCAACTAACAGGTTTTCTGCCCACTTCACTCCCCACCCTGCCCCCAATTTACTCCCGCCCCCAGTCTTCCAATCTTTATTACACAGACAAACTCCTCCCACCTTACCAACAGCCAATCATGGCACTAAACCCAGCACTTCCTCCTCCCTCTTCCCACTACTATCACTCCTCCTCAGCTAACATGTATAAGCATACCATACCTATGCTCACTGCATGCACTCTCCTTGCATATCTTACATCCTACCAAAACTCCATCATTCCCCCACTCAACCACTACCACTGTACTACTACTCGCACTCATGTCTCACCCTCACTCAGCTCCCCTCCCATCAACTCAAGAACCATCCCTATGCACCCCCACATATTGTATCAACTATACTACTCAAACAAAAAGCATCCATACAACTTAATATAGTAATCCTCCCACCATGCCTATTACCTACAGAGCACAATCATAAAGTTTCCCTAATAAACAAACACATTCAAAAACTGAGAAAACTAATAACCTCATGCATATCAAAACTAAGTGGAGACATCCACCCCAACCCTGGCCCTACCATCTCCAACCCCACTCCTTATAATCAGACTAGAAACCACAACTTCTCCCAAATCATAGCCAATAGAAAGCCAAGTGACTTCCTTCTACTAAGCCTAAACATTAGAAGTATATCCAACAAGGTCCATGAACTCCATGCCACCATAGACTTATACTCCCAGATATAGTCATCCTGACAGAAACCTGGCTGAAACCTCACATTACCAGTGAGCAAATCCTCCCTACCAGTTACAGCATACTAAAAGTAGACAGGCTAAACAAGAAAGGAGGCAGTGTAGCTATAATATTTAAACAGCATCTAAACATCCAGATCTTAAAATCATCAGCTCCACAAATAGGCAGTAAAGAAATAATATATACCGACCTCAAAATAAACCAAAATAAAACCATTGATATAATTGGATGCTACTTCCCACCTGACCAAAACATCCCTCCACTAGAAAACCTCCTCAGCTGGTCTATCCATCATCTCCCCCAAGAAACTATAATTGTAGGTGATGTCAATATTGACTGGCAATCCTGTTCTGGCAACCATCCAACCCATCATCTAAATCTTCATGGCTTCACACAACTAGTCCAGTCGCCAACCAGGATAAATAAAAACTCCAACAAGCACACTACCCTGTACTGGATACTAGTCAGTAAGAGCCCACAGCCATATATAACAGGCTGCTTATCAGATAGCCTCAGTGATCACTCCCCAACATTCCTACTCAAAAAACACCTATACCAAGCTAAACCTGTCACCTACCGTCAAGTATATAAAAAACTAAACTTTAACCCAGTCACATTCATCTCATCCCTCAAAGAATGCAACTGGCATCCTCTAAAATACCTCAGTCTTGATGATGAAGTTGAATTTTTTAATACTACCTTTCTGAGCATCCTTAATTAACACACCCCCATAAGACTTTCCAGAACCAAAGCACAACCCTCCCCATGGCTACAGAAAACCACTAAGTCAGAAATGAAGAACAGGGATAAAGTCTGGGAGCACTGGCACAAATGCAAAACCCCTTCAACTAGACAGAAATTCCTAGAACTACGCAATAGAGTCAAAAAGCTAATAAAACAGGACAAATTCCAATACTACCAGTCTGCCCTAGACTCCTCTCAACACAACCTCAAACAATTCTGGTCCTCCATAAACTCCAGCCTCCACCCAGATTAAGTCAGTCCCCTCCTCCTAACATCCCTCACTCCTCTGAAAATACTGCTACCTCATTCAACACACACTTCACACAAACCATACTATCACTAGCTAGACAACACAACCTCCCTCCCCTCCAACCCACACCTTCAACTAGTAATCTCCCCACTGTCTTCTCTTTTTCTCCTGTTCCTACCTCCAGCATAAAAAAACTCAACTAAACTTAAGCCCACCAAATTAGCAGCAGACAACCTCCCAAGTGAATACCTACAAATCACAGCTGATGCTCTAGCCTACCCAGTATCCATCTTGATTAACCAATCTCTGTCAGAAAGTTACATTCCCACACTATGGAATGTATCACATATAATTCCCCTCCACAAAGGCGGCCCCTCCACAGAACTAACCAGTTACCGACCGCAGCTATTTTCTCTCCACTCTCCAAAATATTAGAGAGATGCATTCACTCAGGTCTCAGACCACCTCCTTACTAATAACCTCCTTTCCAATACTCAGCATGGTTTCTGACCAAACCATAGCACCACCACTGCCTTACTCTCCTTTACTAACACTATCTTTCAGCATAAAAACAATGGCTATCTCTCCTCAGCTACTTTCCTAGACCTATCTAAAGCATTTGACATGGTCCCACAGAAACAATTTATCTCTGTCCTCAATAACCTATCCTTCTCTCAATCAGTCACCAACTGGTTTCAGAGATACCTGTCTGACCGCCAACAAACCATTGTATGGCAGAATGACATATCTCCCCAACTACCTGTCTCTATAGGCATTCTCCAAGGATCCATCCTTGGACCCCTAGTCTTCTCTATTTTCACCAATAATCTAAACTCTGCCACCAAATATGGCACACTCACACAATATGCAGATGACTCAACCATCATCTACTCAGTCCAGTCCCTACCCAAACTGCAAAAAGTCACGCAGGAAGCCTTTTCCTCTGTTGAAACTTGGTTATCCAATGCCCAATTAATACTCAACCCAAACAAAATTAAACTACTCATCTTCCAACCCACCAAACATACTAAAAACAACTCTCACTGTAATATCAAAGCAAAATACAACACCACTATACACCCAACAGAACACACCAAATTGCTATAAGTGGAAATAGACAATAAACTAAAATTTGACATTCGCCAGTCTGAAGGAGATTGGAGACTGTAAAGTGGTGACTGGGGAAAGTGTAGTTAAGCAGCATAGAATGGTGGTCTGCAGGATGATGTTGGTGATCAAGAAACGGAGAAGGAGTGTGAAAGTAGTGCCAAGGATTAATTGGTGGACGTTAAAAAAGGGTGAGTGTGAGGTGGAGTTCAGGGAAGAGTTAAGACAGGCACTGGGAGGCAATGAAGAGTTACTGAATAGCTGGGTAACTACAGCAGAGCTAGTAAGGGAGACTGCTAGGAAGGTGCTTGGTGTGACATCTGGACAGAGGAAGGAGGACAAGGAGACATGGTGGTGGAATGAGGAAGTACAGGAGGGTATACAGAGGAAGAGTCTGGCGAAGAAGAAGTGGTATTGTCAAAGAGATGAAGAAAGTAGACATGAGTATAAGGAGATGAGGCGCATGGCAAAGAGAGAGGTGGTGAAGGCTAAGGATAAGGCATATAGAGAGTTGTATGAAAGATTGGACACTAAAGAGGGAGAAAAGGACCTGTACCGATTGTATAGACAGAGTGACAGAGATGGGAAAGATGTGCAACAGGTAAGGGTGATAAAGGACAGTGAGGGAAACATACTCACAAGTGAGGAGAGTGTGTTGAGTAGATGGAAAAAGTACTTTGAAGGGCGGATGAATGAAGAGAATGAGAGAGAGAGAGAAGGTTGGATGATGTGGGGATAGTGAATCAGGAAGTGAAGCAGATTAGCAAGGAGGAAGTAAGGACAGCTATGAAGAGGATGAAGAATGGAAAGGCTGTTGGCCCAGATGACATACCAGTGGAAGCATGGAGGTGCTTAGGAGAAATGGCAGTGGAATTTTTAACCAGATTGTTTAATGAAATTTTGGAAAGTCAGAGGATGCCTGAGGAGTGGAGAAAAAGTGTTTTGGTACCTATCTTTAAGAATAAGGGTGATGTGCAGAGCTGCAGTAACTACAGAGGGATAAAATTGATCAGTCACAGCTTGAAGTTATGGGAAAGAGTAGTGGAAGCTAGGTTAAGAAGGGATGTGATGATTAGTTATCAGCAGTATGGTTTCATGCCAGGAAAGAGCACTACAGATGCAATATTTGCTCTGAGTGTTGTTGGAGAAATACAGAGAAGGGCAGAAGTATTGTGTCTTTGTGGACTTAGAGAAAGCATATGACAGGGTGCCTAGAGAGGAGTTGTGGTATTGTTTGAGGAAGTCGGATGTGGCAGAGAAGTATGTAAGAGTGGTACAGGATATGTAAAAGGGTAGTGTGACATTGGTGAGGACTGTGGTGGGAGTGACAAATACATTTAAGGTGGAGGTGGGATTACATCAAGGATCAGCTCTGAACCCTTTCTAATTTGCTGTGGTGATGGACAGGTTGACAGATGAGATTAGACAGAAGGCCCTGTGGACTATGATGTTTGTAGATGACATTGTGATATGTAGTGAGAGTAGGGACCAGGTTGAGGAGACCCTGGAGAGGAGGGGATATGCTTTAAAGAGGAGAGAAGGTCAGCAGGGCTAAAACAGAATATATGTGTGTAAATGAGAGGGAGGGTAGATGAATGGTGAGGATGCAGGGAGTAGAGTTGGTAAAGGTGGATGAGTTTAAGTACTTGGGATCAACAGTTCAGAGTAATGGTGAGTGTGGAAGAGAGGTGAAGAAGAGAGTACAGGCAGGGTGGAATGGGTGGTGAAGAGTGTCAGGAGTGATTTGTGACAGACGGGTACCAATAAGAGTGAAAGGGAAGGTCTACAAGAGGGTAGTGAGACCAGCTATGTTATATGGATTGGAGACAGTAGCATTGACGAAAAGGCAGAAGTCAGAGCTGGATGTGGCAGAGTTAAAGATGTTAAGATTTGCACTGGGTGTGACTAGGATGGACAGGATTAGGAATCAGTATATTAGAGGGTCAGCTCAGGTTGGACAGCTTGTAGACAAAGCAAGAGAGGTGAGATTGCATTGGTTTGGACATTTGCTGAGGAGGGATGCTGGGTATATTGGGAAAAGGATGCTAAGGATGGAGCTGCCAGGTAAGAGGAATAGAGGAAGGCCTAAGATAAGGTTTATGGATGTGGTGAGAGAGGATATGCAGGCAGTTGGACTGAAAGAGCATGATGCAGAGGACAGGAAGAAATGGAAACAAATGATCCACTGTGGCGACCCCTAACGGGGACTGCTGAAAGAAGATGATGATGATATCCATGACCATAAAAAAAGTCCACAAAAAAATAGGAGTGTTATACAGAAATAAGCAACTTCTCACCAAAGCAGCAAATATTTCAGTAGCAAATTCCCACCTTATCTCCACCCTACCTTATGCCTCACCAATAAATATCGACTTAAGGCAATGTGATCTAAACAAGCTAGAGACCTGCTACAACAAAATTGCCAAATTCGCCACAGGGGCATCCTACCATAGTCACCACTGTCTTTCACTTGCTGAACTGGGCTGACTTGAACTCCCTCACCTCCTTCAATGGTAACTCACACTCGCCCACAAACTAGTAAACCATCCACTAAATGTCCCATCCCTCCAGAATCTACTCCAACCCTATCACACCATCAGACCACTAAGATCCAGCAACAAAAATCACTTACAGGTGACTAAAGCCAATAACTGCTGGAGAAGCACTATTCTCTTGCACCATAGCCAAATTATGGAACTCCCTCCCACCCACAATTACCTCTGTACCATCATGCACCCACTTCAAAACTTTACTAAAAGCACACCTAAAAACATGCTGGCTATGCCCTTGTAGCTCTCCCTCTAATATCACCCACCCCGTCAACCCACAACCTTTCTTTCCACCCCACTAACTACCTTGATTATAGCAAGCTCAGATGCTCATAAGCCTAGCTACTTATTATACAGCAGGAACTTCTTATTGTAACAGTTGTTAATGCCTGTTATGTACTTTGCAGATGATAAAGATTCTAGTTGTCTGCTATGTTTGTAATTGTTAATTGCTATGTTGATCAAATTGTTAATTGCTATGTAAATCCAATGTAACTACTGTCTGTATATTTTAACTGTGGAGCTTTTCTCCCCGGGCCTCCGCTTAAAATGGACCTACTTCCAGTCAGACACTCCCGGTCAACAAATGTAAATAAATAAATAAAATAAATCAGTTTGTTTTTACAGAGATAAATTACATAGACACAGGGCCGGATTCACAAAACCTCCGTGTAAGACTTAATATGTCTTACTCGGAGGCTGCAGTTGAATGGTATGATGTCAGCGTGCCATGAATATTCATGAGGGCATGCTGACTCATCCGTAACTCTTACACGGACTGAGTAGGCAAGCAGGGGGTGTGTCCGACTACCGAGCAGTCTAAAAGTCCACGCCCCTGCAAGGTTTTAAAAAGCATAATGTCAACAGACAAGAGCGAGTCCGCTCAAATGTACATGCACCCAACACCACACTCCCTGACACTGTAAACCCCCATCAGAGTTATAAAACGGAAAAAAATTATTATTTTTTTTTAAATCCATGATATAGCTGCCCGTATTTGCTCTTATTTGTAAAGGTGTGCCCATTGCTTAACCACAGTTAGCAATTGTGACATTGAAGAGCATATAAGAACTACTTATACAAACTAACCCAAATAGCAATAGCATAATGGTAGAATATATGCCCAAAGCAAAGGCATTCACGGTTCGAGTCCCACCACTCCCCTTCTTATTTATGTTTTAAATCAGTATTTGAAATAATACCAGACAAATATGATTAAAATTTTATTAAAAGCAGTGACATGGCCAATGTATCAGTGAACAAAATATATTTTTTTAAAAGAACCAGATATATAATAGCCTGCTGTTAAGCAATGTTTTACACAGCTAAACAGAGGTGCCCATAATTGAATAGCGTTATACCCATCTAAACTGAGGTGCCCATAGTTTAATAGTGCTTTATCCAGTTAAATAGAGTTGCCCATAGTTTAATATCACTTCACCCAGCTAAACAGAGTTGCACATAGTGTAATAGCGCTTTACCCAGCTAAACAGTGTTGCCCATAGTGTAATAGCACTTTACCCAGCGCAATAGAGTTGCCCAACATTTAGAAATGCTTTACCCAGTGCAATGTGTTTGCACGGACGTGCGCACCGTGCCAACCAGGGCACCGTAGGGCACAGAGGAGCAACATAGAGCTAAGTTGCTTAAATGCAGCCACACCCCCTAGCCTGTCTAGACAGTATTAAAATAAAAGAATGACAAGGTTTGAACCCAGGACCCTTTGCATTATAATTAAAGTACAGAATCACTAAGCCATGACAACATAGGGGAAATAGCCACTATTAACATACATAAACTTAGGAATGGTAGTTTAACCATTCCTAAGCAGGTCTGCAGTCAGCCGAGAATTTTACAAAATGGCCAATCACAAAAAAGTGAAGGGAAATGCGACATATTTAAGCCCCACAGGCGGGGATAAACGCCATAACTGATTGTAGCTCACATCTGAGGTCAGAATGTCTGCTGTTGGAGAGGGAGTGCGCTTCTGAGTACAGAGATGGGGCACCGAGGAGTCCAAATACATGGTTTGGCTCCTAGACCAGCGTCATGAGGCAAGACTCCTGCAGGGCCAGTTCCAAGGGACGGAGTAGAAGGCAGAGGCTTGGAACCGGTTAGCTCGTAACCTCACCAGTGCCACAGGCGTTCCCTGGACTGGTGAGCAGGTCCATCACCACCATGCGGACCTGAAGAGATGAAAGGAGGACCACCTGAACCAGTGGATACAGGAGGCCCGTGGAATGCGGGATGCCCCACAACTGAGTATGTAGCCATGGAATGCAGTATGTAAGGATTTAAAATGGAGTATGTATAATGGATAGGAATGTCTCAATATCCCTTCATTTACTTTACAGCTGCAGGTGACCGTGTTACGAATCAGCAAGCCTATGAAGATAGGCTGCTAAGGCTGTGCCGCCAGGTAGGTTAGTGATTATTCTGCATGTATTGTTATATAAAATATGGGAGAGAGCATGAAAGAAAGTGTTGTAGTCCAATAATACAGCCATAAAATGGACTGAATAAGTCCTCTGCATGTACTGTCAGATAAAAACATTAGAGAGGCAGAAAAAGAGTGTAGTAACTCATTAAAAAAGGTAACAAATGTCTGGAATAATATGTCTGCAGGCACTGTCATATAAAAGAATATGTGAGTGAGCCTGAAAAAAGAGTGTGCTAACCTATTAATAAAGGTATAATATGTTGTGAACATGTCTGCCATATATACCGTTAAAACAAATAAAGGAGTGAGCCTGTGGAAAAGTTTGTAGTGTCATTAATAAAGGTCTAAAACCCAGAGTGTGTCTGTTTCACTTAGTATGAAATGTTGTACCCTTGCATTATGCAAATAGTAATGTGTTAGAAAGTGCTGGCAACCCAGAGTTCTGCAGTCCCACCTAAAGTAGGTGATGGAAGTGCTAGTAGCTGTGAAGTAAATATACAGTGCTCAACAGTCAGTTACTGGCTAGCATGCATAAGTAAATCTGGCACACGAGTAGCATGCTAATATGTTCCCCAGAAATGTAAGTGTGCTTCAATAAATGCAGGGTTCTGTACAATTTGAAGTGAAAATGTCATGTGAAAGCATCCCGATATGCAGATAAAGAAATATAAATCCAACCATGAAAGATGTAGCAGTAACATCTGCATCCTGGGCAGTTAGTATGTGAGATATAGGTCAAGTATAGATTGAACTAGCCAAACCCACTACACAACCTAATGCATGGTGGCAAGTGTAATAATACATGTAGGGAATATACACCTGCAGTCATTAGGAATGTAGTGTAGAGTAAAAGTGTTTATAAGATGTTAACGGAGGTTTTTTCTACACCCTACTGTTTGTGCATAAACCATGCAATTCCACACCTCAATGGGTATGTGTAATCTTAAATATTTGTTGGGATATATGTCCAATTGTTCTATAAATATTTGCACTCATGTTGATGCATGTGCCCTGTTCAAACACCACATTCATGGTGGCCTGTTGCTACCAATCATCCCTGCATGCGGTTGGAATAACCACTGTTGTTCAATATATGCATGTGTTATGTTTGCTGTTCAACTGTTGGAACTGTGGTGTGTTGGGTTAATGGGAATATTACTGCATGCTGTTACAACTAATCTGGAATGCTGTTGTTTATGTTGTAATGAAACACACCTAATCACAGAACGTATGGGAATGCCGGTCCCAGCAGACCCACCTGTCCCTCCTCAGTTGGCGAGTGCACCTGGCATCAGTGGCTCTGGTGCCCAGCCCGAACACCCCTCCTCCATTGGTCCTGTGCCACCTTTGGGTGGAAGCGCTGCAGGGGATGGGGCTCATCCCCCCGTGCAAGCATGGGCGGAGAAGGTCCACCCGTCACCCTTGCTATGGTCCGGGCTGTGGTGCATAGGGAGATCCAGAGTTCAGTCGCTGATCCCCTATGCCAGCTTGAGGCAAGCGTGGCATGTCTCTCGGGTGAGCCTGCCTGTCCTACTCAGCTCCCAGCACAGTCACCCTCGGGGCTGTAAAAGGTGCAGTGGTGACTGCCCATGGGTGGGGATCTCAGTTCCACTGTTACCATCTGTGGGCTCATGGGCTTGCGATTTCCAAACATCCTTCTCCGTCAATTGTGTTCACCCATCTCATGTGTCAAACTCTGCCCCTGTATGCGTCTTGTTTGTCTTGTCTGTTTACGTCCACAACCTACCACCCCAAATATACCTACTTCCTCTACCTCACATTCCACTCTCACCTGAAAAAAAAATAAAAAAAAAGGGCAATCTGTTCGCACAAAAAAATTATGCCCCATACATGGCTGCCCAATTCGCACAAATGTCCACTGGACATGTAAACTGATAATTCTAACTAGCAGTACAACATATTTTGTTGTCCTCACCCCCTCTCAGGGGTGGAAGGTTTCAAGTTTCACACCAAATTTCATACATATGCACAGCTGTTGCTGGTAAAGAAATGGGCAGCTATGGACCTTCCCTACACCCATCCTGCACATCCCGAGCTGGTTTCCCTACTGTCTTTCCCTCTTTGTGCCCCCTTTTTCACCACTTTCCTATCTCCCCATTTTCTTTTCTTTAAAAGAAATTAGCGTGGGGGTTAGCGGGAGTAAGCACTTTTAAGCAGTAGTTAGTGGGGGTGTGCGAGTGTGAGCTTGTGTGCGCTTAGCTAAGCATCTCTAAGCATCATGCAAACCCATGCAAACCCACTTACAACTGCTTAAACGTGCCTTAGTCACTCTGTATGACAAGGTGCTTGTACTGCTCAGCAGCAAAATAAAAAACCTTGTCAGTCTCAAACCCGTGACCTTGGACTCACCAGTCTGCATGAAATACCACTACTCCACAGCAGATATACAATAACTTAGTGCTGAAAGCAATTTATCATGCATTACCATGAGTGAATGTAAAGGGAAAATAGCAATGGCATAACACAAATCTTGTTCTTTGGGCCTTAACCAGCAGGTGTTGTTGAATTGCATGACATGACTGTGAAAAGAGAATCAGCCATGCTAGTAGGGAATAAGGATACAGTAGCAGCTTACAAGCCCACACAGTATCAGGGCAGGATAAACACTGGCATATTTCCATAGGTCACAGGGCAGACCTCTCAACAGTGACTGCTCTACAGTGATGACCCTGATTTGTAAACAAATGTTAGCTGTGCCCCTCTGGCTCCCTGTGAAATGTACTAACAGTAGGCAGAAAGGTGTTGAATTTCACTTAATAACAAATGTCAATAAGTGAGAGTAGACACCGCTGGCACATCAGAAAAGGTGTAGTAATAGAAATGCTCTGAATCACCCAAAGTCTGAACTGCAAAATGTCTGAACTATATGACAGGTGTATCCCAGTTATATGTACCTTTCCCTGAGGCTGTATAAAAAAAAACATGAGAGAATCTGAGGCCTGGAAGAGTCAGAAACACACAGGAATATCAGCTTGTCTGCTGTTACACACTCTGCAAATAGCTGTAGAATGAATCCCACAAGCATGCCCTTACGTAGAAGTACAACACAGAAATAGCAAAGGATGTAGCCATGTACTGCTAGCAACCACCTGTGACAATGCCATTGTTCAAGTGCTGAAAAGACTGCTGTGGTGCACAGTCAAAGAATACTAGGCTGACCTCTGTCTACCATCTGGATATGTCCACAGGTGGGAGCTACACAGACAGACTATAAGCCTTCATAGACTTACAGGCACATAGCAACTCTGCATGTTCAGTAAGATAAACATCACATGATAATAAATAATGCACACTGCAGTTCTGCACCCCTACCTAAAAGGTACTGTATACCTGTGTAGTCAGGCACAACCAAGGGTGTAGGTAGGCATACACAGTACATAAATATGTCCAGTCGTCTTGAGCAGACTGTGCTAATGCCAACACAAACCACAAACTGTTCAAATGTGAGTAATGTACTAATGACAGTATATAAGTTCACAAACAGTGTATGTGCCTGATATTCATTATTGGTAGTACAACATACTTAGATGTCCTCACCACTCTCTCATGGGTGGAAGGTTTCAAATATCCCACCTAATGTATTGCATATGCACAGCTGTTGCTGGAAAAGAAATGGGCAGGTATGGATCTTCTCCACACCCATCGTGTACATCCCAAGCTAGTTTCCCTACTGTCTTGCCCTCTTTGAGCACCCTTTATCACCACATTCCTATCTCCCCATTTACTTTACTGTCAAAGACATGAGCATGGGGGTTAGCGGGAGTGAGGACTTGTAAACAGTAGTAAGCGGGTTTGCACCAGTGTGCGCATGTGTGCGCCTAGCTTAGCATTGCTAAGATATGATAACCTACTCCAAGCTTAGCTTACTATTGCTAATGTAAAATTAGCTAAGCTAAGCTTAGCTTAGTATTGCTAAAATAAAATAAGCTAAGCTAAGCGTCGCTTAGCATCGCTAAGCGTCACGCAAACCCGCGCCAACTCGCTTACAACTGCTTAAAAGTGCCTTTGTCACTCTGTATGACAAGGCCCTTGTATTGCTCAGCAGCAAAATAAAATACCCCTGTCAGTTTTAAACCCAACACCTTATACTCACCAGTCCTCATGAAGTACCACTAAGCCACAGCAAATGAACAACAGCTTGGTGGTGAAAGAAATATGACATGCATTACAAGGAGTGAATGTAAAGGGAAAATAGGAAAGCCATAGGAATGCATTGCAATAAAGAAATATGCCATGCATTACAAGGAGTGAATATAAAGGGAAAATAGGAAAGCCATAGGAATACATTGCAATAAAGAAATATGACATGCATTGTAAAGGGAAAATAGGAAAGCCATAGGAATACACTGCAATAAAGAAATATGACATGCATTACAAGGAGTGAATGTAAAGGGAAAATAGGAAAGCCATAGGAATACATTGCAATAACTACTGTTGTATGCCAGTTAATTCCCTAATTCCAAAAGAAAGTACATACTCCCATGTATCCAGTGTTAGCATTAGGAGGTGTGAGTAAACTTACACACTGAGAAGAGTGTACTGGAAGACGCAACAGTCAGGTTCCAGCACAACATGCATTTCACTGGCTACAACACAGCTTCAGATATGAGACATATACCAACATTCTGACTGACACAGTGTCCACAGCAAACAAGCAAGGTCCCCACCTTGCAATACTGAAAGGCCTACGCCTGCCTAACCTATCATTTTATAGCAGTGTCCTGAAATCACAGTGAGAACTGCAATTACCACACAGCAGGCTACATGCAATTACTAAATAGTGGGCACCAATTGGTGCAGAGGCCATCACATGCACATGTGCAGATACCCATAGAAGCAGCCTGTAATTGCTGTCCACACATGCAATAATATCATTGCAGCAACTGGAGAAAGAGAGAACGAGAGAGACAGACAGACAGACAAACAAACAAACAAACAGAGGCAGTTGGAGACCAACCCAATAAATAACAACAAACAGAGGCAGTTGGAAACACCAACCCCCCCCCCCCCAAAAAAAACAGAGGTGTTTGGAGACACCAACCAAAACAAAAGAAAAACAACAAACAGAGACAGTTGGAGACACCAGCCAACCAAAACAAAAAAAAAAAAAAACAAACACAGGCAGTGGAAGACACCAACCTAAACAAATTAAAAAAAAAAAAACATCAACAGGTACAACAGACTGAGGTGAGAAATACAAAGGTAAGTTATGTAACACAGATGTATTTGCTGGCATCCAAATTATGTGTCTGAAGGGTACTCTACATTCTGTGAACACTCCTTATGTGGTAGCAGTCCGTATCCATATGTATATGCAGATGTGAATAGGGCAAGGGACATACTGCAACTGTTAGTGAAGGCTGGACATATATATGTATTTGAAGGTTGCTATGTGCACATATCTATGTAGGTTGTGGTGTGTGGCAGTGAAAACAGCAAGCAGTGCAGGTATATGTCATGTGGTGGTTAAATGCTGTGGGACTGAGCTACAGCCAGTGAGGTCTGCAACGGCTATACGGCCTGAGGACAGCGAAATGCATTCTGTACAACACTGTGCAATATTATTACATAAGTGTATGTCTCAGAACTGTTCCATAATTGATATTCCCACCATGAAAGTTGGGCAGTATATGTGCATATATGTGCATGTACAGCAGTGGCTATTTACAAGTATGTGTGTATATATATATATATATATATATATATATATATATATATATATATATATATATATATATATATATATATATATATATATATATATATATATATATATATATATATATATATAGATATGCATATACATATATATATATATATATATATATATATATATATATATATATATATATGTATGTATGTATATATATATAGATATATACATACATACATATATAGATATATATAGATATATAGATATGTAGATATATATATATATATATATATATATATATATACATATATATATATATATATATATATATATATATATATATATACATATATATATATATATATATAGAGAGAGAGAGAGAGAGATACAGATATATATGGATATCTATGGATATATATAGATATGTATATATAGACTGATATATAGATATATATGTATACAAATATTTATATATATATATATATATATATATATATATATATATATATATAGTGAGAGAGGGAGACACAGGGTCAGGCGTATTGCAACAGGTGCCTGGTGACCAAGGCATGGACTGAACACCAGTGTTGATACTGCAGTGCCATACCCCATTCCAAAACACTTTACCCACTAACTACCAGATAGGTGGTTGCCTGACTAACACTGAAGGTGTCAGAAGGGAACATGGGACACAGGTGGACAGTAGCCTCCCCTTTGATATTCACAGTGCAACACTAGTCTTGTAATCTGTCTACGTGGTACGTGTAATCACAAACGATGTGTCATGTATGGAAATATAGGTCAGTGCTCCCCTGTACTCATCACAATGCCCCATGTGGTATGTACCTCACATGACAACTACAGCAAGTGGAAAGGCCACAGACATACCTCACAAAGGGTAATACTGCCCTGAAACACATACCCTATGCAGACTGACTCACATAACCACAGCAACAGTGCGTTGTATACCGATCACCCAGAGGTTACCTCTGCCAAACATACAGAGGTATGCAACACCCGTAGCAGTCAGACAACCACCATGTCAATACCTCACAATCCCACCGGGCTACACGGCCTAGGTCCCTAGTCCCTGCAACCTCACTAAACAGCACATGCTGGAGGGATAAGCTCCTACTGGCAAATATGCCATACTCTGGTGTAAACCACCCAGCATGAACAAACAAGGCTCCTCAGTAGTGGATGTCAGACATACCCCTGATGATTGTCTGGGGGATAGGTAACACACCCTGGGAATCACCTCTGTGTATCCGGTTGACAGGAGGAAGTGAAATCTAATTACATGTGTCACAGGCCAGGGTAGCATATGGCTAGGCTGCTGTAGGCCCCAGGGACAATAGTGTATTACCTACTTATGGCACAATGCACACAGACATGTACATAGTGCAATACCTGCTATGTGAGGTGGAATGAGTGTGACAGTGAATGTGTGCAAGGTCTGTGATGGTGTGATAGCTAAGTGTGAGGTTGTTTCTGTCATGGTCGTTTGTGTCCTAAGTGTGAGGCCAGAGAAAGATCTGTCAGTTATTGGGATGCAGACATAGTAGGATGGTATATGTTGTGACATAGTTCCTTGTGTACGACTGTGGTGTCCCATCATAGGCTGAAGCAATACATGTATTCTCAGTAAGTGGTACTGCTGGTGAATCCAGCTGACATTTGAACTGTTGTACCACCTGATGCTGTAGGCCTAAACAGCACAGTATGGTGTATGTTCACATTCTCTGGTAACACTGCCTTGTGTGTTTCCTGTAGTCTGCACATATTACATTCCTCAGGCATAGGTATCTGTAAGTAGGGGCACACAGTACTGTAAGGTACATAGCAAATGCTCATCTGTGTTAGCATACATTTGTGTGTTGTATGAATGTCTGATGTGTGTGTAATGATGCCTGTAGTATGTCCGCAATCACGTGTGATGCAGGGTTTGCGTGTGTACCTAGCAACATGTATACTCTGGTACAGCAGTATGCCAGCTATATTAACAACTGTGCACATATGTTAGGTAGGGGTATGGCATCAACGACTAGGGTGGGTTACTGGTTTTACTGTAACTGTACTTCACATTCATTGCAATGGATGACATATTTCTGAATGCATTAGCTTGATATGTACCCCCCTGGCAAGGCTGTGCATTGGATCCCAAATAGTGAGCTGGTGTATACTGGTGTGTCATATGGAGTGTGGCAGGCACTGTCAGCCAGTTGTGGGCTGAGCACTGATATGTGGTATTGAATGTGTGTATCCTCTGACAGACGAACAGATGCTATATATGGCAGTTAACTGATATCTGTACTGTATAATGTTGTGTGCCACATGACTTGCTCACACATATTGTTTACTTGTCTTCCAGGCTTATGGCTCATCACAGGAACCCCTGCTACACAGCTGCAGAGGAACAGGAAATCCACCACAGCCTGGTTCAGCACTATACCCTGCTGTTTTCAAGGTCAGCCAGCACCAGCAGGAGCGTACTGCACTGTGGAAAGAACTTGTTCGTCGGGTAAATGACATAGGCATGCATAACCGGACATATGAGCAGGTACGCCATCACTGCAGTGATTTTAATTAGACATGTCCAGCAGCGTGCGTCTGATATCCACAGAGAACAGCTTGCCACAGGTGGTGGGGTGGCCATACATCGCCCCCTCACCAGAATGGAGGAACTGCTGCTAAGTGTGGTGGCTCCTGGCTTACAGCAACAACAACATCACACATGTGTCATCATGGAGGCCAGAGCCTCACAGCATGGTGACATGGAACGTGCAGGTAACATGCCTTAGCTGTAGACTACTGTTACCTGTATTGTTAGATTATGCATGTGTGAGATGTGTACTGTGTTTAGCAGTTGTGCTGCCTATTGTGTGCAATACTGATAATTTGAATAGTATCTGTACACCTATGCCTGTCATTCTACTGTAGTTTAGCACACTCACAGTAGCAATGCCACAGTTGTGGCCACTGACAAACTGTGTCGTATTCTTGCAGGTCCCTCTGGTGTGACAGCAGGGGAGATGTTACATGCTGGTGAGTGTGTTAACACTTTAAACTTGGTATTGAACTGTGCATGTCATAGGTGAGGTATAGGCCATGTACACATAACACACCTACGCATAATACATGCTGTGCATGTTTGCTGTGAGACGTGAAACATCTCAGTAATGTCAGTAGCTGCCTCAATCACATGCAATGCACAGAGCATCAGACACAAATGTGGCAGCACTACTGCACATTGGATAGGCATAGTTGACACACGTGCACAACATAACACGTTTGTCATACGCAGTACACCTCAACATATTACACATAGTGTAACCAGACACCCGCTGCCAGGTCACACTTAAATATCCCACATGTCATCCACACACCACACATACTATACCTGAGGGGTAGGAGCCTAGCATGGGGCTGTGCAACACTCCTCAACACATAACACAGTCATGTTAGGCAATGCTCCCTATTGGACACCTCACACACCCTTGTGCAATGTGGCTGTGTAATTGTGAACTTAGCCATGGCACTGCGGTTCAGGTACAGCATGCTAGGCAGTGGTCTAGCACACTTTAGTGGCCTTGAGTGACCACATTATGCATGATGATGATGGCTAATGGTACTACACCCTATTCTGTTACAATGGCCATGTCCAGGATTGGTATCCCATCACATATACATGCACCACTCATCCTGTGTGTGTACATAGTATGCATGTGCTACACCTGTGTCCACAATTATCTGCTACAGACACAGACACTGCAATCAGACATGGAAATCCATGTGAAACACAGATAACACACTCAGCCATGGTATGTATACCTGTGTGTGATGGTGCACAGGACATTGCAGAGCTTATAATACTTGCACAGAAATGTCGTGTCCTTGTACACATTGTGTTCCAGGGTGTAGGCAATCACTGAACATGTACACACATGCACCACAGCCATGTACACTGTCATTAACTATGGCTGTCTACACTCACACTGCATGAACTTGATCAACACTTATTCTGCATGCTGACATGTGTGCGTGACTATTTGCCTTGTGATACTGTCACCCACCTTCAACCAGTATTGAGTATGATTTGGATTTCTATTGTGTGTTTGTATCTGCTGTAGTGAGAATTGTGCATGTGTTCCTGTGTTCCTGTGTGCATGTGTTCCTGTGTGCCTGTGTTCATGTGTTCATGTGTGCATGTGTGCATGTGTGCATGTGCAGACTGTAACGTGTGTTTCCTGTCTTCCTCTCACAGGTGATGAGGTAGGGCTTGGTGAAATCAGCAGGTGACCTGAAGCCACTGCCATGGATGGTGGTGATGATGACACATGTATTTTGGCACAGGGAGATTTGACAGGGTCTGTCGTTGGTCCACCAATCAACAGTACACAGCGTTCAACCCCATCTATGTGCACACTCATACTGCCATTACATCCCTCACCACCAATGGTCATAGGGGAGGGACAGCATACAGTTGGCATTGACCAGGAGAGTGTGGGACCCATGGCATGTGCATCCCCTCACAGAAGCCATAGCCGTAGACCCAGAATAGTACCACATAGGTGGAGGTCCAAGGGTCCTCTGGGGAGCACCACTGGACGTATTGCTCCTGGCAGGTATGCCCTCATGGGTCTTACAATGACCACTATGTTCCGGGGTGTAATGCAGGCTCAGGCACGTATGGAACGGTACACCAGGCAGGGATTTAGGGTGCAGAGGGCACATTACACAGCTATCAATGACAGCATCCATGACCTTGCCGGTGCCATCCGGACATACACCAAGGTCATTGATAGACGTTGGGGGGAGACAATAGATGCCCTCCACAACATGTCTTCCTCAAGCCAGGACCGTGCGAGACAGTTGCGACGTTGACTTGGATGCATGCCAGCAACAGCAACAGCTGGCAGTGGTCAAGGATGGCCCACAGCTCACAGCCACTCCTGTAGTGGCAGTACCAACCCCAGCAATGCTGGGGCTGGCCTGTCCAATGTCCATCTCAGTAGACCACGTGCACATGGCTCTGGCCAGTCCCAGCAGGGACATGGGTCCATTTGTCATAGCTCTGCCTCTGATGACAGTACCCAGTCAGGGTTGGTACCCGATACCGTCCGTAGCACCCCTGCCAGGCACAGGTACTGTGTCCATGGCCAGAGACAGTGATCTTTACAGCCAAGCAGGTACAGTCTGTGGCTTTCCCACAAACCACCGTATATGGCAGCCACATGGTGGAGCTATGTGCATGCAGACACACACACATTAAGCAAACAACTAGGGCTCACACATACACACACACATTACATCAACATTGGCCCATGCTGTACTGTTGCCCCCCCCCCACACACACACACACACACACATGTCGATTGGATGGGTCAATGTCAGGCTCTGGCAAACAACAAAACGCCCTGTGCATATGATGATACCTGTGCCGCCTCCTGTCATCTGCATTATCAACGGAGGGACAGGCTAACATGGTGCTGATGCACAGGGTGACACTATAGCAGTGTAGCAATAATAGCGAGTTGTCAACAAGGAAGTCTAACTACATCCTTGTAGATATATCTGAGCAGACATTATGCATCAAAGCTCTGATTGTCAATGTAGCATTGGTTACACCACTGTTAGGTCTGAGTATGTATTATCCACCCATGTGCCACTTGGCTGATGTGTGATGTGTTGCCAGCATGTATTAGTGAGTGGACAGTACGTGTGCGATGTGTGCAGTACAGATTAGCAAGTGTACATCTGTGAACATGGTGGGTGCGCACTGTCTGGATGTACGTGCATAGTGGACACATGGGACGTGTGGCATACCCTGTCATACACATTATTAACATCCTATTGCATCTTTCAATGACCAGTATGCATTCTACTACAGTTATGTAATAACATGGGTAGACGTGTGTATGACATGGGTTGACACTATGCTGCGGGTGATACCATTAATATCAGTCAATGATTTGCAGTCTGGTAGTATACACAGCCTCAACAGCATGACTATAAGCAATCATTGGATGATGTCCTGACAAATGCCACACAGTAGTAGGGAACCCAGTATCAATTGGATCCTTCTGGTGCTACACTATAACACTAACCAGTGATGATGACCGCCAACCATTACTGTGACCACACCTGTGTGTCATATACCCCCCTTAGGTACATGCAGACACACTAGGGATATGTCCATCCAAATCTGGGAATGCATGGAATGGACTACAATGCATTCCCTGGATGAGACGCATATCCTACACAAAGATATCATACAGACAGATACCTGTTGTGTGATACATGCTGTATAGCAGTAAGCCAACTATGGCATAGTCATTATCATGTACTATACATACTATCCCATCAGTACCACACCGGTGGTAGCCCTCAACATGTATGTCGAGTACCATTGTGTACATACAGACCCATGTTAAGTCATGTGTCCCTTGGTATCCACATATCCATAGGTATTGTGGAGTCCGAAGGTGTATCACAGACATTAGAGGCCTGAATGCATATCCACAAGGCAGTCATACACCTATAAAGACTGCCCATTCTTGGCAGACTTTGTTGTGTATGACCATGTCTGACATATACCCCAGGCATATACCCTCACTCACACTACTCTTAAGTAACTGTCATGGGTGTGTGTGCCACAGATGACCTTGGCCACAGAACACCAAAGTGGATGGCCATGTCACATACATACATATGTGACCTATGATCTGAGTAGCAGCGGAACAACCTGTCAATGGAAACAAATGTATTCATGTAGTATGCAGGCTTCACACCTATGTAGTGATTGAGGGGACATGTACACATATATATTTGCCACGCAAATACCTCATGTCTGCAATGCACTTACTGTTGTCATCATACTATGTCATACCATAGTAAAAGAAAAACCAAACCGTGTTGATCAACAGTGACACACACACAGTCAGCATTTGCAAGATTCAACCCCCTACCTATGTTAAGATAATAGAGAGAGACGCACTAACACGGCATGCTATTTGCTTTATTGGCTGCTTTTTCTTCTCCTGCTGTATTTTTAGGATAGTGACATCATCAGACTTTCCAAAGAGGAATGTACCTCTTTTAGTGTGTTTTCACAGTCTCCAAAAAGGGCACTCCTTTCAAAGACAATTGTACACATGCTCATTGTTTGCAGGATTTAAAACCCTACCTAACTATGTTATGATACTAGAGAGAGAGAGGCCTTAACACGGCATGCTATTTGCTTTATTGGCTGGTTTCCTTTCTCCTGCTGTATTTGTAGGATGGTGACATCATCAGACTTTCCAAAGAGGAATGTACCTCTTTTAGTTCACAGTCTCCAAAAAGGGCACTTCTTTCAAAGACAATTGCACACACACACACTCACACTTTGCAGGATTCAAACCCCTACCTAACCATGCTATGATATTAAAAAGAAATGCACTAACATGGCACATTATTTGCTTTACTGGCTAGTTTCCATTCCCCTGCTGTATTTGTAGGATGGTGACATCATCAGACTTTCCAAAGAGGAATGTACCTCTTTTAGTGTGTTTTCACAGTCTCCAAAATAGGGCACTCTTTTCAAAGACAATTGTATACATACACTCACTGTTTGCAGGATTCAAATCCTACCTAACTATGTTATGATACGAGAGAAATGCACTAACACAGCACGCTATTTACTTTACTAGATGAGTTCCCTTCTCCTGCTGTATTTGTAAGATGGTGACATCATCAGACTTTCCAAAGAGGAATGTACCTCTTTTAGTGTGTTTTCACAGTCTCCAAAAAGGGCAATCCCTTCAAAGACAATTGCACACATACACTCACTGTTTGCAGGATTCAAACTCCTACCTAACTATGTTATGACATTAAAATGAGACACACTAACACAGTGCGCTATTGGCTTTCGTGGCTGATTTCCCTTCTCCTGCAGTATTTGTAGGATGGTGACATCATCAGACTTTCCAAAGAGGAATGTACCTCCTTTACTGAGTTTTCCCAGCCTCCAAAAAGGGAACACCTCTCAAAGGAAACTGCACACATACACACCCCTCCCCCACACACACACACTTTGCAGGATTCAAACCCCTACCTAACTAAGTTATGATACTGGAAAGAGATGCATTAACACGGCACACTATTTGCTTTACTGGCTGGTTCGTTTTCTCCTGCTGTATTTATAGGATGGTGACATCATCAGACTGGACATGGTGATGTGTGTACACTTTGTTTTATGCCATTCCAGGAATGGTCCATGTGGGTCAGCGGGTATCAACAGCTTGAACATGACCTCAGTATCCTTACCTTGTGTGATCTATCTGTGGACACATTGACATTCCATCATATGTCAACACATATTTATGCACAGCTTCTTGGTTTTGTGGATACTACATATGTCTGGGATATTGATAAAGGGCTATTCAAAGTTTATGTGACACATGTGTAGATGTGTTCATTGATGTATGTCCTGGGTGGCTGCCTTGAAAACAGTTTGGGAACCATGATCCGTGCATGAACATACTACAGTTGGTAAGGTTGTGTGTGTGTCAGCTTCCAATAGCTCTGTTTATGACTGCAACCATGATGGACTCCATGACCTTGCAGATCAGACCTCATAGGCATACTGGACTTGACTTCCCATGGAGTGTTGTGCACCAACACTTGTGGGGAGTGCCATATGCAGCTGTGACACATTCAATGGTTCCACATCCTGTGTAGGGGGTGCGGCTCCACTGACTGTTCAGGTGCATGATCTCTTTGTTCTGTAGTTTGTGCATGACACATATTGGGAATCAATGTATTCCACCTGCTGCCATGCTTTTGGCAGTGGGGGTAGCTGATCATCCATTCTACATGTGATATCTCCTGGTATGATGATGTGGACTATTGTCAGTGGGGGATGGGTATGTACATATGGGCCTGTCTGCCATGATGTCGGCATTGACACTCGGGTACAGTTGGTCCTGACTCAGGACATATATGTGTATACATTGATATTTATGACATAGCTGAAGGAGGTGTCATGATTCAGTCTGGACTCCTTCTCAGCTCCTCTTTACAAAACACTAACGAACATGAGCACTAATCCCTGTTATACTCTTTTACATGTTTAACACCCTACTGATCCTTTGGGATCAGGCTACAGAGTATGTCATGATAATATCCTGGCATGTCCAGGGGTCGGTTTTGTGTGTACTCTTCAGTCCAGCTGGTGGATATTGTGATATTGACACAATGTCACATCTGCCTCATGTACACAGACAACCCTCTCCTCCTCCCGACAAACTCAGATATATGTGTGAGATGCACCTATATAGACATACAGGGAGCTGACCTCTCTCAACCCATGACTGGCACAGTCTATCAGGTGGTGAAGGTAACCACACACACCACATATCAGTCTCACATATCCTCTAGCAACAGCACTCAAACCACATTAGCACACACTGACATACTCAGATGCTGTAAATGTATTCTACCTAAGCAGCAGAGACATCCGAAGCAGACACACACACACCTGCTACCCCACTACAATACCTACATATCACTAAGTTCACAATGTCAGTGTGCCACACAGTCACTGCCCTCTGGGCTAAACAACACACCTAATACACTTGTAATAGGTGACACTTATGTTCAGACACAATGATGTACCACTCACCAGCCCTGACAAGGGAGTAGTCACTTTGGGCTGTCTGTTGGGTGCCAGGATATGCCACATAACACAGGCAGTCAGGTCACTCCAAAGCAAGTACAAGACTGGCACCATCATTGTCCATGCTGGTGTGTGTAACCTCAGACGTTACTCCCTGGACCGCATGACATGATACATGGAGGTACACTCTGATCATGTAGCCCAGGTCAGTATGACCATGACCTTGTCTAGCATCTTACACCCACCAATTATGATGTCACAGTATATGGACACACATATCACATTTAACAGTTGGCTAACAAATTTGTTTCATTCATAGGGGATACAGTGTCTGTCAGTGTATGGTGACATGCTCAACATGCCACATAGCTTCACTATGGACAGCTTGCACCTGTCACCCTTGGACTTTGGTATGCTGGCTAAGGTTCTTGCTACCACCAGAGTGCCTTTTTTAAGCAGGGCTCAGAAGACAAACCCACCTCCATAGACATTACAGGTTAAATGAAACTAAGGGTAATGCTGCTCAACAATAGTTGTGTTAACCTCATATTGTGGCCACTCATGACTCTCCTCAGTATGGAGGAGAGCAATATCTGTGCACTGACAGACACCTGGTTCAGGCTCACTTATGCACACCAGCACTACCAGGTTATATTTCATACCATGCTGTCTGACAACAAGACTTGGAACAGACAACACAACTGGGGGAGTATCCATATACATCACAGATACAAACACCTCCAGGTTAGTAGCACTGCATAAAGCATCACAGACCATACATATACAACTACCATTGTGCAATACTGCCTTTCAGTTTGTTGCCTGCTACTGAACACACTCCCAAACTCAGGAAACACACTCTGCTTTTGTGGGAACTATGGAGAATATGAAGGTCTCCACAGACACCATTATATTGTGTGACTTCATATATACACATATTGACTGGGGATACTACTCAAGGCCCGACAACCTCATCCAACAGCACTACAATTTGTGGACTCATATGCTTTGGCACAACCAGTCAGCACAGGTACAAGGGGGAATACATATTGGACCTTCTCATCACCAACATGGGGACTCTATGTTCCACACCAGCGATATACCCCTCATTGGTCAGGTCAGAACATACATGTATCTCACAGGACATACATATACCCTCCACACACCCATCCTGGGTAATCTTGGTGAACTTCTCATGAGCCAGCATCTCACTTCACCGAAGCATGGTGGTATCCTTCAGAGATCCTGAGACAGTGGCATATACGGCTCACACTGCTGCATCCTTTACATACACATTCTATGGACACCTAGTGGACTGCATGGATTTTGCTATCCCAAATAACAACAAGACCCACTACTACAATGGCAGGGGACCTGTCTGGTAGACCCCAGCCATTAATAAGATGTACAACGTCAGGAGGATGTTACTACATGATAGCACAATCCCAGACTGGGAAGGCATCTGTGATCTGTACTAGCAGACAGCTACAATCACTCATGGACTTTTCTAAGGGACGTTTCTACCAGACAATTGCACCTGACACGTAGGACTATCACACAGCCTTCTTTAGTTTTGTCAGGAACCTGGGTGGACACTCACTGATATGCTGTGAGTTACTGCATACTGACTAAACCTACCCTGAACCCACTGGCATTGCCTACATCCTGGCAAACAGGTTCAGTGCAGATGTCTCCCACCCATCCCCCCTAAGAAGCAACTATCCATCCCAACAGAGTATAACCTCCCTGACATCATACAGTAACAGGTGAGAGCTGCCCTCCCCACAGTGTACATCACAGTATCAATGTGACCAGATGGTGTCCCAGCCTGCATCATACACGAGCATCATGACAAACGCAACCCTCACATTACATCACTGTTCAATATCAGAGTTACCACAGGATATGTACCCAAGGAATGGCGTACTGAGACAGTGGTCCAACTCCACAGAGGTGGTGCCACAATAGACCACAGACAATATTGCCCTATAAGCCTATGTAGCCTGTTCTGCAAAGCTATGGAGCATATTGTCATAGGGCTCCTACACATAGACATCGGGATCCTGCAGACACTGTGTCCTACTCATTTCAGCATTGTTGTGGGCAGATCATGCCTCTTGAACCTGTAGGTATTCTTTAAATGGCTAACAGGTCCATCGACAGAGGGACAGCTATCCACACAGCCTACCTGAACCTTGCAAAACCATTCAACACAATAACCCACTGGGCCATTATGCATAGGCTCACCAGTGTCAATTTGGACACATATCTCACACAATGGATTGATACCTAGATCAGGGATAGCACCCACATGGTCAGGATTGCAGGTGCCATGTCTGACTATACACCAGTTGCACATGGCATCCTACACAGCTTGGTCCTGGGATCTCTCTTGTTCAGTGTATATTTGCCCTACGTACAGGCCATCACAGTGGGAATATGGCTAAACATGTTTGCACTTGACTGCAAACTGGGTGCCATGATCAACTCTCCAGCTGCCACATGCATACTCAGTCAGGGTCTCACAGAGATGGATGACTGGTGCCTGAGCCATGGCCTACAGCTAAATGCCATTAGTTGCATAGTCATCCCCTTTGTGAGTAACAACATGCCCACACATTACCACATAGGTAGTACTCCATTACATACGGTAGGAGTTGTTAGGGGTTTGGGGACATCACTTGTTCATACTGTCGCCTTTAACATTCACTTTGCCAAGGTGGTTGGACACACCTTCTATGTGTGCCACCTTATCCCATATGGTTTCACATCTAGATCGAGTGAGGTCATTGTGCCCCTATACTCATCACATCCATGCTTGGTTACAATGCCACATTTGGGGTATACCTTACCTGACACCTGCAGCAACTGTACTGACCATGGATTGTCCTCACCAAGCAGATCTAGGGACTCACACAGATGCCCTGCATAGTTCAGATGCAGTAACTCCAGCTCTACTCAGTCGCGTACCATTTACTCAGATATGATGTGTGCCTGTTGTTTACAGCTATACCCAAACCAGAATTACTGGACATGTTCCACCTCAGGATATCCAACTCCCTTGGAGCTACACACTGCAGGGACGTATAACTCAGCACAGATGTTAATAGGACATCGTGGAGGGATAGATTCTTATCCCAGAGGCTCCACTCACTGCAGAATGTAATCCCAGTTTCACAGAGGCAGAGACACCCACTGACCACCTACTTGAGTCATCTTGACGACTGTATGGGTGATTGTATATTTACCCCTGGGATATCTTCTGTGTCCCTGCTAGACAGAGGCACACTAGCATAAACGTACATGGGCTATCTTGTGTGACCTACTATTCACACACACAGTGTAGTAATCTGACAGGGTTGTGAATGCCAAACACACTCTGGCTAGGCTTGTACATGCCCTAGGGCAGATAGCCTAGTATCGACCTCTGAACCTATGCTAATGTTCAAGATGGACAATGTTTATTGTTGATACTGTTTGCAAGTCTTTATCATCTTTGCTTTACCAGTTTCCATGAAGAACTTCAGTATCTGCAGAAAATATTTGATTATGACAGGGTTCCACTATATTATAGATGTGTCTGTTGTCATATAACTGTGTGCACAGGGTAGATTGCTGTATAGTGACAGGTTCCTGGGTTAACACATACAACTGCCAGATATGCGTGGCCCACTGCTGTACTCAGACATGGCCTAAGTGTGTGAGCATGCCCAGTTCTGACATTACATGTTTTGTTGCCTGACATTTGTCTAATTTATTCAAGTATGTGAGCATGCCGAGTGTGACCCTTCAGTATGTTGCTATCTGAGGCCCACTACATTTGCTGATGTGTGTGAACATGACCAATATTAACATTTATACTGTGTGTGTTGGAAGTCAGGTTCTGTTCTCACTGCAGAACTCACCTTTGTGTCATAACTCAACAAGGATTATGCTGTGCCTGCAGGGTTTCCATGGAATACTTTGCATAGACTTATCAACATTCCATCATACAGGTGGACCACTGCAATGCTGTCATGGTTTAATGATTCAGTACTTTAGCTATAGTGCACAGTATCCTGGGTTCGAGGCCCATCACTGCTTTATATTTTCATACTGAGCAGAATATACTGCTTAAGGGCCTGTTAAGCAACTATGAGCATGTTGGCTTTTGTTCAGCTATGCCATACTTAGACCAGGCTTGTCCAACACTGCTCAATATTCACCAACATTGCTGGACGTTGCCCAATATTACTGAACATTGACCACAGTTGTGCTAGTTGGTGTGTGCGATTTTTGTTTGCATATACTACATTGTGGCAATTGCTGTTTAGCACTGCTTTATGTTGCTTAACACATGGCATTCATGCCTTAGGTGGTGCTGCAGGGCTGCCTATGTTGGATGCACATACTACACTCCCTGCACATGTTTGGAAGCAGGTAGTGTCAACTTAGGCATCCATTTTACTTTATGTACGAGTCAGAGAGGGGTATCATTTCCAGAGTTCCTACTGAGCCAGTGTGTGTGCTATGCGTTGCCTCTTTGCCAAGGCCAAAGCATACTGGGCACGCCTCCTTCTGCCTACTGGGGCAGGCTCAGGTTGTTCCTCCTCCGAGTCACGCTCTGCCTGTGATGGCCTTGACAATGGTGGGGGGCTGTTTGGCCCAGGCCTATGCTGGTCCTGCTGCAGCTGTTTTCGCAGGATCATATTATGTATCATAGCACATACCATGACAATTTGGGTACATGTAGTTGGTGAGTACTGCAAGGCTCCACCAGATGTGTCCAGGCACCGGAACCGTGACTTGAGCAGCCCAAACACATGCTCTATTACATTACATGTTTGTGTGTGTGCCTCCTTATGGTGTTCCTGTTCAGGTGTGTGTGCATTTCTAATGGGTGTCATCAGCCATGGCTCCAGTGCATAGCCAGCATCCCCCACTAGGTGACCATGTGGGATGTCCCCATTGGCAAATATCTGGCACAGCTGCGTCAGATGCCAGATATGGGAATCATGGTAGCTTCCAGGGCAGTCTGCACACACATTCAGTATTATGCCCTGTGCATCACACATGACCTGGCAGTTCATGGAGGGGAAGCCCTTGCGGTTGAAGTAGACCCTACCCCGCTCGCCGGCTGGTGCTTTGATGCATATGTGCGTGCAGTCTATTGCACCCACTACCTCAGGGTATTCCGCTATTTGCTGGAAGAGACACATATTGCTGGCCAATACCTCACGGGAATTGGGGAAATATACATGATCACCGACATGTGCTGACATGGCATCCAGGAACTGGTGTAGTACCCTGGATGCTGATGACTGTGATATCCCCATCATATTACCAGTTGGTCTCTGGAAGGTACCTGTTGCTAATATTCTTAGGCCAACACATACCTTGGTTTCCACTGGGATGGGTTCCCCTCTGTTGGTTCTGTGTATGAGGCGTGGCCTGCACAGCTCAACAATTTGCTGCAGGAGGTCTCTGTCCACTAGGCCAACACATACCTTGGTTTCCACTGGGATGGGTTCCCCTCTGTTGGTTCTGTGTATGAGGCGTGGCCTGCACAGCTCAACAATTTGCTGCAGGAGGTCTCTGTCCACTCTATAGCGCTCCACTATCTCCAGCTCATGTAGCCCCTGTTAGGTTACCCTGGGCCTGTACACTCTTCTCCGTCTCCTCACTGTCGGTTGTCCAGCAGCACTTCCATTGTCACCACCCTCAGCATGTTGCATATGTCGCCTTATAACAGCAATGGCAGCCCCTAACATTTCTTTGTCTCAGTAAAGCTTTTTCAGTTTTCACTTCTGATAGCTTACTGCAGTGTCTCTTGTGTGAAACATAATGGGCTGTTTGCAGAGTTTTAAGTGCTAGGCTGGGATAGTTTACTGCCTGTGTAATTGCCTGATTCTGATTGTTTTCACCTGCTAGCTCTGCTAGTACTCCCTGGTAGCTTCCTACTATTTGTTGTGCTTCCTTTTTCCTTTCTGTTTCCTTGGGGGGGGAGCACCGCACACACAAGTGCAAACACGCGCACAGCAGCTAACATGCACGCACACATGCTTACACGGACTAAAACTTGCTTATTCGGGTTAAAACGCGCGCACACCAGCTCAAACGCACTTACAACTCTTTATACAGCCTTGTACATGCTTACTCCAGCTTAAACACGCACACTCACGCTTACACGCGCGCACTCTGTCTTACTTGGGTTTACAGGCACGCACACGCGTGCATGCACGCTCAGCAAGAAACTTTGGTGTTATCCATGGTATACACCTTTCATTTCTTGGCTTTCCCTAGCCTACCTGTTGACACACCTCTTTCCATGATGTCTAAATGACAGCAGACACATGCCACTCTGCTCCAATGAGCTTCACTTCTTTCATACATACCCCCCTCGTGATGTCACCTATCTTCTACTCTGTTACGCCCCATATCCTACTCCTACACTCCACTGACTGTGCTCATTTGCTATGTAAACTAGCGATTCACTATCCTAACACTCATTTACATAGGATTGCCTACTAATGCTTGGTTACATGTCTTAGACTGAGCTTCCCCCCTTAGCAACCTCTACTCGGTGGCCATCTTGTCTTCAGCCTGCCATTCCCTTGCATTGTACATTATCACTTTCAATAAAATTCACATATGTGGGTTTTAATTTGTAGTATTCTGGTTTTTAGAGCGCAGCCCATTTGCGCAGCGCTGCGCTACACTTAAACATTGGAAATCGGTGAAAAAAAAATAAATTATTTTAATTTTGCATCAAGGAACATTTCCAATGGCCGTATATTTGGCCATTGGCATGCTTCCTGCACTGGATGCAACCTTTATTTGGAGCTGTCACGGCTCCTTTTGCTATTTGCAGAATGGTACTCAGTTGTCAACTGAGTACATTTCTGCAAATAACATTGCTCTTACTCGGACAGGTTCGGGTTTCCTGATTCACAAATCTACCTCATTTGCATGCCTTTCACCTGCAATTGAGGTGACTTGCATGTCCCAGCCCTGTCCGTGTAAGAGCCGTTTTAGGAGCTCTCTTACACGCCCCTACAGGCTGTTCCTGGATCACTCGTCAGACATGATGGCTGCATGGAATCTTACTCTACTCTTAGACTCTGTGCAAGCCATCGTAAATCCGGCCCACGTAGTAGTAATGTATAAAATTAGGGTTTTTAAGTATTATCACAACCAGATTTCCAAAGTGGCATAAATGCAAGCATTTCTGCGAAAACATGTTTTTTGACCTTGAAAGTGGTATGTAAGCAAATAATTTAGTGGGTGACTTTCGGTATGAGGCCCGAAGAGGAACAACAGTCAATTTTTTTGGCTCCTGGGGGCATGTCTCACTTGTTCAACGACCTGCACAGTGCATCGCAATTCCTGCATTACTGAGCACAATCTCAGCTAAGGCAAGTTTGTCAGGACATTCCATGTATCCCTTGCTATATAACATGCACGTTCAAACACCACTCCCAATAAACTACATTACAGTAAGTACCTGTCATAATTATTAAGTACATTTACAACAGTAAAAGGGAACTCTGGCCTCTCCTCATCTTCGGACTTTTGTCAATATGTGTTATCTTCCGGTGTAGACCACCTGCTAATCTCCAGTCTTCCCACTCTTACAGAATGCAACCATTAACTTAAATTACATATGAAATAGCAGCATTGTAAATAAAACTCACTTACCTAGCAAAAGTATATCATACTTAAGTACAATAACTCAAAAACTACAATAACGCCAAAAACATTATTACTCCCAACTTTCTATACTAAAAATGAGCACGGAGTCAGCTGTCAGCATCATCCACCCTCATAATGTAAAATCATTAAGAATGCAATGGTTCTTTACACATTGATTAAAACATTGGTTACAAATAAAGTGTCCCCAAAACAAACTTTCCGTCTTTGTGTTTTCCTTCTGTGAACAATTCCTTTTACTCCGTGAAAATATTCCAAAAACACTATGAGGCCAGTCATTGTTTCAAAGTCTTTAGTGTCAGTGTTGAAGTTGGTAAACAGGAACAGGAGTTGAGCCTAAACACAAAGAGGAATATGGACATTATCAGTGGGAGTGGTAAGCACTAGGTAACCTATCTACCACATAAGGAGTGCTTCTGGCCCAGAAATTGTAGTTATTGGCCGTTTGGGCAGTTTTTCCATCTCTCTCTCTCAACTTTCTGATTAAAAAGCCCCATTTGCACTTGTTTCCCCCCTTTCCTGTAACTAGTTTAGTCCAAATACAGATTCTTACTTTTAACACTTGAATTTGCTTATTCGTGATCAGCACTTGTTCAGAACTTGTAAGCACTAAATAACCTACTAATTACTACAGCACTCAACCTTCCTCATTACCTAGAGGAAAACAATTTTGGTACTTACTTTCCTCACTTGCTTAGAGAAAAACAGCTCTTGTACTCACTTTCCTCACTTATCTAGAGGAAAATAGTTTTTTTTATTACGGCATGTCCAAGGGTCAGCTCCCAGTGTTCTCTCCTGTCTATCTGATGAATCTGGGCATCTTGGGGCAATGTAGAAATTGCCTCATGTACACAGACAACCCTCTCCTCCTACCACTCAACACTACAACCTGTGAGAGATGCACTATCTAGCCAAACTGGAGGTAAAGCTCTCTCCAATCAAGACTGAAATTGACAGTCAAGAGGAGAAGGTAAACACTTGCACCACACCACAATCATCACATAATCTCACTAAATCTACACCACCAAAATCCACACATAGAAACACAAAAACATTCGTGGAGGCTCTTAATAATAATCTGTCAAGCAACAGAGACCTCCAAAGCAGAAATGCAAGCAACCTCCACCCCCAACACAACCCAAATGACACATAGCCCGCAGACTCAGTGTGCCACTCAACCACAGCCAATAAGGCAAAATAATGTACCCAACACACTAGTCATAGGTGACTCTATAGTCAGACACACTGATGTCCCACTCACCAGGCTAAACAAAGAGAAGGTTACTGTCAGCTGCCTGTCGGGTGCCAGGATCCGCCACATAACCCACGCACTCAGGTCACTCCACAACAAGTACAAATATGACTCTGTCATTGTCCATGTTGGTGTGAACGACCAGAGATGTACCTCCCTGGACTACATGAAAAGGGACATGGAAGAGCTCTCCAATCTTGTAGCCCAGGCAGGTATGACCCTAGCCCTGAGTAGCATTCTACCATCACCCAGAATGATGTTGCAGTACAAGGACAAAATGATTGACTTCAACAATTGGCTAAGCTTCTGGTGCCATTCTAAAGGGATCCAGTATCTGTCTGCCTGGGATGACATGGTCGACAGACCATGATGCTTTGCCAGAGAAGGCCTGCACCTGTCACCCCTGGGATTCCGGATACTGGCTAAGGTTCTTGCCGCCCCTATAGTGCCTTTTTTAGGCAAGGTTCAAATGACAAATTCACCACTGTAACAGGAAAAGGCAAGCAAAAACTGAGGGTGATTCTACTCAACGCTAGAAGTCTAGGTTCATAGATTCATAGGTAAGTACTAGGCTATCTGCCCATGGGTATTTATAAGCCTAGCCACAGAGTGATGGCTTTCACCTCCCCATTAGATTAGTAACCTGGGCCTCTGTCAACAGGGCTCCTGAAGTGATCCCAGGGTAGAACTTATGATTACCCATCCACTCATCAAGATTTCTCTTGAACAGGGTCAGAGAGGAGCTCTGTCGAATATGGATTGGGATTCTATTCCAGAGTGAGGGGAGTCACTGGGACAGGAATCTATCCCTCCAGCATGTCCTGTTTATTGTTGTACATAGGTTCAAGTCACTAGAATGAGTGGTTCTGAGGGATCTTGTTTTTTTGAGGTGAAGCATGTCCATTAGTTCAGGGTTTGACATGGCCCTATAGGTCAGGCATAGGTCACCTCTGAGCAGACGGTAAGCAACTGAGAAGAGCTGGAGCTTTTTTAGTCATGCTTCATAGGGTAATTGTTTAAGGCCCTTAATCCTCTTAGTGAGGTACTTCTGTGGTCTTTCTAGTTGTTGCAGGTGTCTAGTGAGGTACATCCCAAATGGGGCATTGTACTCTATTATGGGCCTAATGAGTGAGGGGTAAAGGGGCACAATCATCTCCTTGGATCTGGATGAGAAACCCTTTGAGATCAGGTGTGCCACAAAGAAGGATTTCCTGACTGTTTTAGCTATGTGGTTATCAAAGGAGAGCATGCTATCTACTTGGGTACCCAGGTCCTTAATTACTTCTTCTGTACTTAGTGGATTACTATCTATGTGGTAGTTTGTAGGTACTTTGTTTTTCCCAGATGGGATTACTATGCATTTTTTGGCATTTAGCTTGAAGCCGTGACATTGACACCAGGTGTTTGTCTCTGTGAGACCCTTTTGCAGGATGTCTGTGTCAGCTGGAGAGTCAATTATTGCACCCAATTTACAGTCATCTGCGAACTTGGTTAGCCACAGTACCTCCGCCTTTGCCTGCACTTTGGAGAAATATATACCGAATAGGAGAGGTCCCAGGACTGAGCCCTGTGGGACTCTGCTTGTGACTGGTTTAGAGTCAGACATGGCGCCTGCCACACTTACTGTGTGGGTTCTGTCTGAGACCCAATTGGCAACCCATCTCGTGACATGGGGGTTGATATTTAAGCTGGTGAGTTTGTCTATGATTTCCGAGTGTGGGATGGTGTCGAATGCCTTAGCAAGGTCCAGATATGCTGTTTGGACCACCTTCCCTTCATCTATGGCCTTGGTGACTGTTTCGAAGAAGTCGACCACATTCAGGAGGCAAGATCTGCCTTTAACAAAGCCGAACTGGGTGGGGTCCAGTGTCTGGAGGTTCCCAATGTCCCTGTTAATGAGCTCCATGATAATGCGTTCCATGGCTTTGCAGACCAAGCTAGTCAAGCTTATAGGGCGATAGTTCCCAGGGTCAGTTGTGGCACCACCTTTGCTGTACGCCATTCTTTGGGTACATAGCCTGTAGAGAGGCTGAGTTTGAATAGCGATTTGAGATGCGGTGGTTAGTTCATTTTGAAGCTCGTGTAAGACACAACCTGGGATAGCATCTGGTCCCACTGATTCTGTGTTTTTGGCCTTTGCAAGGGCTGTTTTTACTTGTGTGTCTGAGATATCTGGAGTACCACATTCTTCTGGGATGGGTGCTAGCCCCTTTGGTGGAGAGGGGGGCATGAAGTTTGCACTGAACTTGTCAGCCAGGATGTTGGCAATGTCAGTTGGTTCAGTGTATTTATGGCCATTATGCACTAGCTCGGAGCATATCTGAGAGTTTGCCCCTAGACTCTTGACATAGTTAAAGAAGGCCTTGTGGTTATCCTTAGAGTCATTGACTATTTTTCTAAAAAGTTGGCCTTGGATGATTTAATGAGGGAGCGCAGTTTCTTTACTGATGTTAATCAGAGATGCCTTGTTATTTTGGGATTTTGTTCTATCTTGCAGGAGTTTCCTCCTTCTGTTGTAAAGTTTATTTATGGCCAGGTTCCACCAGACTGGCTTCCTCTTTTTTGAGGAGTTGGTCTTGGTTTTACTTGGGATGGCTCGGTCCATGCATTCTTGAAGGTGTTCATAGAATGCACTTGTAAAGGATTCTGCCGATGGGTCATCATTTTCTATTTGATTGGGAGCTTTGAAACTTCCCACCTCGGTCTTGAGGAGCGTGAAGTTGGCTTTAGAGAAGTTTTTTACCTTGATTTCCTTGACTGGGGGGGGGGGGTCGGGATGTGGATGTCCAGTGTGATTAGGTTGTGATCTGATCTTACCAATGACGAGTTTACCTCAGGTGTGGAACATAGGTTCCCCATGTTGGTGATGACCAGGTCCAGTATGTTGTCACCTCTTGTGGGAGTGGTGACCAGCTGTTCAAGAGCGTTTGAGTTTATAAACTCAAGGAAGGTATGTCTCAGGTCATTTATGCCAACATGTACAATGACAGAGTTATATTTGTACTTGTTGTGGAGTGACCTGAGTGCATGTAGTATGTGGCGGATTCTGGAACCTGACAGGCAGCTCATGGTAACCTTCTCCTTGTTCAGTCTAGTGAGTGGGAAGTCTGTGTGCCTGATGATAGAATCACCGATTACTAGTGTTTTAGGTGTGTTATTTAGCCTTAGGAGCTGTTTTTGCTTGGCACACTGACGTTGTGACGTATGTGTTACCTGTTTTCTGTTGTGGAGTGGGGGTTGCTTGGGTGTATGCTTAGGAAGTCTCTGTTGTTTAAGCAGGTTCTTATTCAGAGCCTCCGAGTATGTTTTTGTGTGTTTCTGAGAGTTGTTTTCTGGTGCAGCTATGGCTGGTCTATGCGAATCTGGTAATGTGGTGCTAGTGTTACCCTTCTCCTTGTGACTGGTTGATCCAGTCATGGGTTGAAAGAGCTTAGCCTCCAGTTTGGCTGTGTAGCTGCATCTCTCACATATGTTTGTGTTGGTTGGGAGGAGGAGGGGGTTGTCTGTGTACATGGGGCAATTGTAACATTGTAACATTGCCTCAGGATGCCCAGATTCACCAGCTGGACCAGAGAGCACACTTGAAGCTGTCCCTTGAATATGCCTGAATAGATGGTTGGGACTGTATTGCTGATTGGATGAGTAAAGAGCCTTATACTTCCTGAGTATAGAGCTGAAGTGCAAGATGTAAGATAGTGCTAGTTTTTGTGAGTTTTAGTAAATGCCGGTTTTAAATTGCCTTATTTCTAGTGCTGGGTTGAAGTGTTTCAGGTTTCAAGGGAAAAACTGAAGTGCAGACTTCGTGGAGCCTGGAATAGTTTAACTGCAGATAAACAGCGCTGCACAGTGCACAAACCCACGCAAAACTGTGCTAAGCGGTTTTTATACCAGGGAGATAAAAAGGATAGAAATTAGCCCAAAATGGCCAGTGAGCTACAAGTTGCTGGGCTGGGACCACTCCTACAGGGACAGATAGGCTGCTTAGAGTTCCCTCTCTCACAGTGAACAAGGAAGCCACCTAACTATCCAAGTATGATATGGTCAACACAGAAACCTTTACCACAGTCCTGGATTCAGCAAAGCCTGAAAACTGGACTAGACTAGTTCAGAAAGGCGGGAAAACAAGGAATTGTTTTGTGTTTTTTTTTTTCAGAAACAACCGAAGTGCAGAGCTTAAATTACTTTAAATACACAGAGGAGGCTAGCACACTTGAGTGTGTAGCCTGTGACTGTGTTACAGGTAACTTAAATGCAAAAATGACAAACAGCAACTTTTTTTCAAGTGCAACAAAGAAATAAGTACAGTAAGCAATCTTGTAGCCCAGGCAGGTATGACCCTAGCCCTAGTAAGTCTAAATCTCAAAATGCACTCACTCGAGGCACTCCTTAAAATGGAGAACATCGATATCTGTGCAGTGACTGAGACCTGATTCAAGGCTCCAGAGAGCACCCCTGCACTACCAGGCTATAACTCATACCACACTTTTCGGCCATGTAACCTGGACCGGAACACCAAAGGCGGAGTTGTGTCCATATTCATTAAGGATATCCACACCTCCAGGCTAGTTGCTCAGCATAATGCAGCCGAGGTTATCCAAGTGCAACTAACTCTGGGCAAAACTGCAATCCAAATTGTAGCTTGCTACAAATCACCCACCATGCCCCAGGATTCCCACTCCTCTTTTCTTGATGTACTGGAAAATATTAGGGTTCAACCAAACACCCTAATAATGGGCGATTTCAACTACCCCACCATTAACTGGGAAAACTACTCATGTACCAACTCCTTCACTCAACGCTTTCTGGAATTCATAAACTCCAATGCCCTGGATCAACTTATCCACACCCCCACCAGGGGCAACAATATCCTGGATCTAGTCATTACCAATATGAGTGACCAGTGTTCCACATCTGAAGTCAACACCTCATTGGTCCGCTCTGACCATAAGCTAATTACCCTAGATATCCACAACCTGCCTCCACCCCCCATTAAGGAAACCATGGTAAAAAATGTCTCCAAAGCCAACTTCATGCTTCTTAAGACAGAAGTGGTGAACTTCATGACACCCATGCAGATGGGCAATACAGTTACGACTACTGAATCCTACACAATTGCACTTTATAAGCACTTACATGAGTGCATGGATCATGCTATACCAAACAGAACCAAGACGCTACCCTCCAAAAAAAGGAAGCCAATCTGGTGGTCCCCCGCCATAAACAAACTGTACAACAGAAGGAAGAAACTCTTGCAAAAGAGAGTAAAATCACACGAGTGGAGGACCTCCCTGGTCAGCCTCAGTAAGAAGCTGCGATCCCTGATAAAATCCTCCAAAGCTAGTTACAAAAACAAAATCATCACTAATTCTAAAGACAACCACAAAGCATTCTATAGCTATGTCAAGAATCTCAATGGCAACACTCAGATCTACTTTGAGTTACAGCACAATGGCACTAAATATACAGACCCAACTGATATTGCCAACATCCTGGCAGATAGGTTCAGTGCTAACTTTACCCCCCTTTCACCCCCTAAAGAGCCCATCTCTATACTGGAAGAATGCAAAGTTCCTGTAATCACGGCTGCACAGGTAAAAACCACACTCTCCAAAGCCAAGAACACAGCATCCATGGGACCAGACAACATCCCAGGCTGCATTCTACATGAACTACAGAACGAACTGGCACCCCACCTAAGTACCATGTTCAATCATAGCCTCGCCTCAGGCTTTGTGCCTGCTGAATGGCGCACAGCAACGGTTATTCCACTCCACAAGGGGGGAGCCACCACGGACCTCGGGAACTACCGCCCCATTAGCCTGACGAGCCTGGTCTGCAAGGCCATGGAACATATCATCATGGAACATATAAACAAAGAAATTGGTAATCTCCAAACTCTGGATCCCACCCAGTTCGGGTTTGTAAAAGGCAGATCATGTCTCCTAAACCTGATAGACTTCTTTGAAGCAGTCACCAAAGCTGTAGACAAGGGTAAAGTGGTTCACACAGCCTATCTAGATCTTGCCAAGGCTTTTGACACCATCCCCCACTCTGGAAGCATAGATAAACTCACTAAACTAGGTATAAATCTCTATGTCACAAGATGGGTTGCCAACTGGCTCACTGACAGAACCCACACTGTGAAAATAGCAGACTCCAAATCCGACTTCAGACCAGTGACAAGTGGAGTACCACAGGGTTCAGTCCTGGGTCATCTCCTGTTTGGTATCTACTTCTCTGAAGTACAGGCTAACACAGAAAGTCTTTGGCTAATGAAGTTCGCAGATGACTGCAAACTAGGAGCCATATTCGAAACTCCTAATGATGTGGACATCCTACAAAAGAGCCTTACTAAGACAGATGCCTGGTGTCAAAGCCATGGCCTCAAGCTCAATGCCAAAAAGTGCATTGTCATCCCCTTTGGTAAAAACTCTGTACCCATGAACTACACCATAGGTGGTAGTATACTTAACACTGAAAATGTGATAAGAGACCTTGGGACACAGATGGACAGTAGTCTCTCCTTTGATAATCACATCGCCACAGTAGTCAGGAAATCCTTCTATGTGGCACACCTCATCACAAAATATTTCTCATCCAGAAAAAAAGAGGTCATTGTTCCCCTCTACTCATCACTCATTAGACCCATTATAGAGTACAATGCCCCTTTTGGTATGTACCTCACAAGACTGGAAAAGCCACAGAAATACCTCACAAAGAAGATTACTGGCCTCAAACAGATGCCGTATGCAGACCGTCTAAAAAAACTCCAGCTTTACTCCATCGCATATCGCCTACTCAGAGATGATCTCTGCCTAACATACAAAGCTATGTCATACCCAGAGCTGTTGGACATGCTCCACTTAAAGAAATCCCAATCCCTCTGAGCTACATGCTCTAGGGACCTAAACCTTGTCACCACATTAAACAGAACATGCCGGAGGGATAAATTCCTATCCAAGAGATTTCCCATACTCTGGAATAAAATACCTATCTATATCAACAAAGCTTTTCATTAGCACTCTTCAAGACAAATCTTGATGATTGGATGGGAAATAGGAAATTCACCCAGGGGATCACTTCTGTGGCTCTGCTTGACAGTGTCACAGGAAAATAATTTTCTTGGGTGGCAAAAGCCAGGGTAACTTTTTGGCTGGGCTTGTATAGGCCCCATGGCCGATAGCCTAGTGTACCTATGAACCTATGAACCTATTCCTGCTGTTTAACCAGTGTGATCTGAAAGTAGTTCAGAGGTTGAACACTCCTTTTCAGTATGACATGCACTCACTGGCCAAGAAGTCTGACAACCACACCTCCTCCAAAATCTGGTTGCAATAATATGTAAGTACCAAAATTAGTTAACAAAGTCAAAGATCATCCTTAAAGTAGAACTTTCTAAACAGCAACAGTTCAAGTGTTGTGGATGCAGTAGTATCACAGTCATTATATAGTTTATGTGGAGAATAGAAAAGAGGATTTAGATGAGTAGAGAGGAAAATAATAAAAATAGCAGGAAAAAAGAATGAAAAGTAGAAAAACTTGCAGTGTTATAGCTATGGATGAGGTTAGAGAAGACTATAGGGACACAGGGGGATGATATGGTAAATTAGGAAGAGTGGACGTAAAGAAAAGAAAAGTGTTAGGGTAATGGAGACAAAATATCTGTTCAGTCTGGTGTTGAGCAGGAGCATAACCAGTTGTTATTTAGATGAGTCTTAAGCAGGTTTTTGAACTGAGTAGGGTAACTGGTATTAACAATATTCTGAGGTATGGAATTCCATGCTTTAGATTTTATAACTTTTAGCAGTAATTTGTTAGAGAATCTCAGGAGTCTATTATTGGAGTGGGTTTGTACTAGGTTGTAGAGGGATGGAGATTTATCAGGTTAATCTATGACAGAGTGTGTTAGTGTAACTTGGTCAAAGGATAAGAGATTGGGAGATTGGGTAGTTCAAGCCATTTGAGTTGTTGGAGAACAACATAGTGATGGCTTCTGTATGGTAGGTTTGTGGTGAATTTGGCGATTTTGTGGCATAAGTTTCTAGTTTGTTTAAATCAGTTTTCTGAGGTTTGTGAATATAGCAGAGGTATACCTTAATGTACAACCCCCCCTTTCGTACCAGACAAATCACTTGCATCAACTGGTACATTTTTGGAGGTTCTTCACAAAAATAATATAGGGTGTCAACAACATGTGCTATGCAGATTATCTCAAATACCTATCTCTATACTCTGTTTCCTACAGGTTGTTAAGAGATGATCTATGCCTGGCATACAAGGCATCCTTGGATCCCACTCTGATGGATCTTTTGCATATCTGCAAAACCACTTGCATTAGAAGGGACCTTGTTTGTGACAAAAATATAACATATGGGAGGGAATTCCCATTCAAGTAAAGTAGAGCCTTTCCCTTCCCTTATTCAGGTACAACCTGGACCACTGGCTGGGAAATTTGAAATTCACTCCTGTTCTAGAACCTTTGTTTCAAATGGACAGAAACAGCCTGTAATTCATTCTGTAGCTTACATATGCCCCCTTAAATAATCTCTAAGGTACAAAAAATTGTGGGATGCAATAGGAATGCATGGCTGGGCTTATAAAGGCTCCAGTGGTCATTAACTTAGTACACAACTATGAACCTAAGAAAGTAATACAATTGATAAATATGAAGAGAAAATATAATCCAAAATCAATGTTCTAACACAAAAAAAACAAACAGGAAGTACTAAGTAAGCATACTGTGGAGCAAAAAGTATAAATGAAGGTAAAAGGTTTGTATTTTAAATCTGTTTTCATTATAAGATGGATTCATGATTGTTGCAATCTGTTCCCGATGATTTATTTCTTACCAACATGAACATGCCAAAATAACAAGTGTCGAAAGTTCTCTTCTAGAATTCAAAACTTGAGCCTAATATGGAAAGCTATAGACTGAGAGTCAGGAGATCTTAGTTAGCAAAATTAATGCTGTTGTGTTCATTTTTAATTGGTCATTGGCAATATTTTAGTTGTTCTAATAATGTTGCATTTGATCAAAAGTGGTATAAATAATCTAAGCTTTTTATGGTCCAGGAAGACAGAACTTTGATTTCCTAGTCTCCCACATACTTGCGTTCTTTTTTTTCTCCAAAAATCTTTATTACATTTACACATAGGACAAAGGCAATCTTACATTTATATAAATGAAAAACATACAAAATGATATCACTTTAGTTGCAAACTGTTTACATCGCAGACACCATTGAAACAACTGAGTTGCAAACATTATACATAACTTATAAACCATCCAGTCATTGCCAGTTAAGCATTATATGGCTCATTCAAATCCTGCCTCTTAAACCTCATTCCTGCTCAGCATATACTGTTTGCAATAAATGAGGCTATTATTTTCTGCTGAAATGTGTTGCATGAAAGTTATTTTGTACTATAACAGCTTGGTGTTGTGAAGTCTTAGATTTTTTGAGCCTTTTGTGTGCTGCTGCACCCAAAAATTGCCACTGTTCTCACTGTGAGAGGCTTTCTGTAGGATAAGTTTCTGTTGTGTCAATACACAATTATGTTTCTCTTAGCTTAAGCAGAGTTTGCAGTCTCTACAGGTAAGCTTTTCTCATGAACTATACATTAGATACAATTGTTTGTGAGTGGGGAAATTGTATGTAACAAATAATTAATCAGTGAAAATAGCACTGCAAGTTTATTTGATTGTATGACTCTTGAGATTTAATCACATAATAACAAGGATAGAGTATCCTTGTGAGGATGGAGTATTCTTCTCATGTATGAGAGTGTGTTTTAATCAAAGCAAAAAGAATGAAGGGCATAAAGGGTTCCTTATTCATTTGAGAGAGGGTCTATAATCACAGTCACAGACCTAACACTTTAGGATCAGAGTGGGTTTTTATCAGGGGCACTGGTGCAGGTGTTTTAAAAGAGCAGGAATATGGGACTTCAGGCAAGCATACTGTTAAAATGGTCTGATCTCAGTAAAAATGACAGCACTTTAATATTTCCAGAAAAAAAAGTACTTTTGATGAGAAAATTTTAGAAAATCTTAAAAATAAGTTGAAACAGAAAGGGAATAAAGTGTCAGCCTCTTGTTGGTCATCTTTTAATGACTGACAAGAAGAAGCTAAAAATAAGGAAAAGGAATCTGTAGTTAGAAGCTTAAAATCCAATTCAACTAGATTGGAGTCATAGTTGCAGGCAGCTAATAGAAAAGTGAATTCATTACAAAAATGTACAGATGAAAAATCTCATCCCTAAAGTATGTATCTTTTAAGGCCATTAGAAACAATAGCAGTTATGCAGCCAAATTCTGTCCTCTGATCCCTTCTGCCCCTCCTGCACCTTATCATCAACCTACTTCTTATGAAGCTGACAGTTCTCCCTCTCAGAGACGGCAGATAGGTGGAGGCAGACCTTACCAAGAACACCTTGTTCTGAGCAGTCCCATGCATCAGTGTATATAATACCAGACACAGAGAACAATGAAAACCACCATCTACCACTATACCATCAGATCAAATGTTAATAAGAATAACCAATAAAGGCAAATGGTTATATCAGAAACACAAACACATAGTACAAAGCATGTAGGAAAACTAAAACAATTTGCTACTAAAAGCACTCCACAGAAAAATAATACCCTAAAGAAAATCAAACAATTGGTTATACAATTTCTGATAATTACAGATGGAAAAGAATATCCATGAATCCCCTCTGCTAAGCAAAATACAGAGGAAGAAACGGACTGTAATTGTTCCATTCATACTGACATAATAAATACATAAATGCACCCTTTGACATAGGTACCTAACCCTGCAGCAGCTCAGGATAGTAAGAGTGAACCAACTAAAACAGCAGTGCATCTGTAGACTGCAGTGACTTTCCAAACCATTGTAGATTATCTCCCCCAGTTTGAACACACTCTGCTAAATATGCTAAAGTACTAGGACATGTTTAATTAAAAAAATCTAAACTATTGAAGACCTGAGAGCAGTTCTGAAGGTCTCAACACCATGTGACATTTTCAGAAAAATATGGAAACGATCCAATATAGGTGACAATATTCCAAAGCATACAGATGATGGATTTCTTGCTGTGCGGAAAAAACATATTAAAAGCTATTACTATAGCATGCCCCTAACACCTAACTGGGCAATAGCTAAAACCATTCTACACAAGGAACTGAATCTGTTGTTACATATGATATTTGCAATGTTTAATGATGCATTTGAAATCTTTTTCTGAACATCCAGGACCTACTGAAGGACTGGTAGCCAGACTGACAGCTGCTTTTCGCAGAAAACTTACTATCCCAATTTAATGACAATTCAAGTACAAATTAAAATGTTTAGTTTAAATTGATCAAGTTTAAGCATTCATGAAATTTTTAACCAAACACAATATATAGCAGAAAATATTCTCAGAGAAGAAACAGTTAGTAGATATTCAACACCAACAGTTTGATATTGATTCATGGGGAAGGGGAAGAGGAAGAGGTAGCATTAGCTTCTTCCAACCACATGTCCAGGGACAATATCAACAATATCACCATCTTCCTGTTCCACCTCCATCACTACAACTTGAACCATATTTAACTCCCTCCCCAAGATTCAGCAAGCTCTGCACAGTGTGCAGGAATAGTGCAAGAGCTGCTGCACTCAATATGGCCGCCGAGTGATCCTGGATAGAGCTCCTGTCATGTGCATGAGCACTCCTACACTATTCCTGCATGGACACCACTCCTGTATGCTAATTACCCCATCTGCTGGTGAAAAACATGCAAATGAGATGAATTAGTGATCCAGAAACCAGGCAGGCGTCCTTTCAGGAATACTGTAGACTGCAGAAATATATTCAGCTAGTAACTGAATACATTTCTGCAAACTACAAAACGGAGGCATGACAGCTCGTACAAAAGTATGTATTATAAGGGTTAGGCATGCCAATGGCCAAATACATGGCCATTGGCATGAAAAATAGAAGAAATATTATAAAATTATAATTTATTTTGGCCGATTCCAGCAGTTTAAGCATAGGACAGAGGTATGCCAATGGGATCAGACTGAAAATACCAAAAAAAGGTGAAATAAGCCGTTATCACAAAATTCATGATTTTGCCATTATAGTCAATGGCATGCATACGTAAGCAATACTAGGGAATAGTGATTGCTAAGGGGGAAGGCACAGTGTGAGTGCAGTTACTAGGAATTAGCAGTCAGTCCTATGCAAATGAGGGGAGTTATACTGAATCACAGGTTGGAGGGGAAAATTTCTAAGTGTCAGACTGCACCTAAATATCCATGTAGGTGCTCTAACACCATTGTGTAGACAGGCGGAGCAAGAAACAAGAAAATGGGGTGTGTCATGCTTGCTGGAAGCACATTGGAACCCTGTTGGCTGGTGACTGCTTAGCTAAGCACAGCTAGGAGAGTGGGTGCGTCTGAGGCTGTGTACTCATACTCCATGAACTGAAGAGAGTGTGCACGTGCAGGGGAGGGACATATCTTGCTGTTTACACTACCAACAGGCTGGAAGAGGAAGGGTAGAAGAAAAAAGCAAAGGAAGTATCAGAACAAGGGAAATGCTGTACAAACCAACGATATGGGAGTCTGCAGCCCACAACTGGCCAATGAAAGTACTTGAATAATACAGCTGACAGGTGGCTGCAGAGCTGAAGATGGGAGGACATGTAAAATAGAATTAAAGGGCAACAGCACAAAATAAAGGTGAACTTTTTTAGAAATCACTACTATGGGAGTCTTGCAACTAAGAATGGGCCCTGCAAATATAATACAGCTTGCGGGTAGCTGCAGAGCTGTAAATATGAGGAGATGCAAGTAAAAATTAATTACAAAAAGGGCAACAGCAGAATAAAGGCAACTATCCACAAATCACCAGTAATGTGTCTAACACTCACAGTGGCTAAATCCAAGCCATGAGCAAGTAAGCTGGCATCTGGAATGAATCAGAAACAGTGAATCTGACAGGCTGCAGTAGCATCACACCAGTAGAAGTTATGGAAACACCCCTCAGTCTGCATTTCTCCACAAACTCTGCACCCTCGGAGTAAACCTGGGAATTTAAACTGACAAAATGCTAGGGGCTTCCATTGCTTGGATACATCACCATGTGCTGGAGGCTGACGGTGGTGAGGAGAATAATGCTGCCAACTACTGCAGACAGAAGGAGGAGGACAGTGTTCAGACCCAGCGTGACCTATCAAGTTCTACATAACCTAGAGATTGTAGAGCGTTATAGGGTGGACAGGGACATATGTCAGCAAATTGTGGAGTTGTGCCGGCGTCGCCTCACATCCAAAACAAACAGAGGGGAACTCATCCCAGTGGATACTAAGGTATGTGTAACCTTAAGAATACTAGTTACAGGTACTGTCCAATGTACATTGTATACAACATGCAGCAGCCTCCTTTAAGTTTGTTATTATTGATTGTATCAAAGGTATTTGTTTGTTTTAAGGAGAAAAAATGGATTGTGAAACTAGGAGCTCTATTTCCACCTGGTCTTAATGACCAATTTTGAATCAAGTACTTTGATTGGTTCTTATGTGGTTTTCCATCATATATATGTAGGCATTTAATTATTTTGACTGTTTGAATTTCACTGATGAAGGCTCTGTGGAGCCGAAACCGGTCTGAATGTGTTACTTCAGCTACATGATTATATTTGTACTATAGGGGCTTTGTCCCTTTTTGTGAATAAATTCAATTTGCATGTTGGCATTCTCCAACACTTGCTGGCTTTCTCGTTTTTTGGATTATTTGACTTTTTTGCCGGGCAAGAGTTCCACGTGCACTTGTCTTGTGCATGGATATCATGGGGGTATCACAGACTTATGCATCTGGAGTACTCCATCAGTTCCTGGATGCCATGCTACCACATGTTTTGTGAACAACATCCACTTCCCTAACACCTGAGAGGAATTTTCCAGCAATATGTGTCTCCTCCACCATATAGCTGAATACCCGCAGGTACTGGGTGTCGTAGACCACACACACATCCACATCAAAGCACCACCCGATGAGCGGGGTAGGGTCTACATCAACCGCAAGTGCTTGCCTTCCATCAACTTCCAGGTTGGGTGCGATGCCCAGGGCATTATCATGCAAGTGTGTGCTGGCAGCCCTGGAAGCTATCACGACTCCCACATGTGGAATTCCTCACAGCTGTATCAGGGGTTTGCCAGGGGGGACATCCCAATTGGCCATCTACTGGGGGATGGTGGCTACGCACTGGAGCTGTGGCTGATGATACCCTTCAGAAATGCACACACCCCCGAACAAGAATGCCATAATGAGGCACATGCACAAACCAGGATCATTATAGAGTGTGTGTTTGGGATGCACAAGTCACGGTTCCGCTGCCTTGACATATCCGGTGGAGACTTGCAGTACTCTCCAGCTACATGTGGACAAATGTTCACAGTATGTGCCATGCTACACAGTATGATCCTGTGGAAACAGCCGCAGCAGGAACAACACTGGGAGGGGACACACAGCCCACCACCATTGCCAAGGTCACCACATGCACAGAGGGAGTTGGAGGAGGATCTTCCTGAGCCTACCCCTAGAGGCAGACAGAGGCATGCCCAGTATTCCTATGCCTTGGCAAAGAGGCAAGGCATAGCACATACACTGACACTGTAGAGACCCAGGGACTGATACTTCTCTCTGACTCGCACATACAGTAGATGGGATGCCCAACATGAGACTACCTGTACTTTACCATGTATAGGGACTGTACTGCATGCGTCCTACATAGTCAGCCCTCCAGCACCATCCTCAATACCACCCCAGGCTCAAGGTATGTCACCCTTACTATCAATTACTGAATGGAGTACTATATTCTGATAGTTATATCTATGCTATGGATGCAAGCATGGAAGGGAATCACTTGACCAGATCGGATAGCAGCAGATAGCTGACAGCTATATGGGACTGCATGAAATACATAACCAATACTGGTGCCCCCATACTAGGCAGTAGTACTCAGGGTGACAAACCCACTGTAGTACATGTGGTGGACCGGAGAACCTCTTGCTGTGAGGTGACAGCATTAACCATTGCACCACTGCGCCGCCCAGGGATGCAGTGATTACAGGGGCTTTACATTTCTCCAGCATTGAGATGGGCCCTTTAGTGGGTGAGAGGGGGGTGAAGTTAGCACTAAACCTATCTGCCAGGATGTTGGCAATATCAGTTGGTTCTGTATATTTACTGCCATTGTGCTGTAACTCAGGGCAAATCTGAGTGTTGCCATTGAGATTCTTGACACAGCTATAGAATGCTTTGTGAATGTCTTTAAAATCAGTTGCAATCTTGCTTTTGTAGCCAGCTTTAGTGGATTTTACGAAGGATGTCAGCTTCCTACTGAGGATGATAAGGGAGTTCTTGCTATCATGGGGGCTCACTCTAGTATTTCAACAGTTTCATCCTTCTGTTGTACAGTTCCTCAATGGCAGGGGACACCCAGATTGGCTTCCTTTATTTGGCGGAGAGCATCTTGGTTCTATTTGTGATGACATGATCTATGCACTTGTGTATCTCTTCATACAGTGCATTGGTGTAATATTCAGCAGTCATACTTCTATTTACCATCTGCATGAGTGTCATGAATGTAGCTACTTCAGTCTTATGTAGCATTGGAGACATTCTTTATGGTGGTTGCCTTAATGGGGACTGGGAATGATATACATACATATACATATATATATATATATATATATATATATATATATATATATATGTATATATACATATATATATATATATATATATATATATATATATATACATATATGTATATATATATATATATATGTATATATTTCTATATCTTTCATCATATATATATATATATATATATATATATATAGAGAGAGAGAGAGAGAGAGAGAGAGGGGCATAGGTATGTACTAGGCTAATGGTCCTGGAGCCTTTACAAGCCTAGCCCATAGGATTACCCTGGTATCATGCCACCCAATCGTAGTTCCTAGTGTCTCCGTTGAGTAGAGTCACTGGAGTGATCCCCAGGGTGAATCTCCTATTTCCAATCCACTCATCTAGATTTCTCTTGAAGACGGCCAGTGAGGTGCTCTGCTTGACATGTATGGGAAGCCTATTACATAGCATGGCAAGTCTAAAACCTTGTGAGGGCCTGCCTATGGTAGCTCAATATTATTTGTCATCAGAAGCAGAGAAAGGAGTCAAACCTGTCAATTCTGCATTACTCCAATAAGGCGTAATAGTCTCAACTCGAAGTCCATGCAACACATCTATTTCACCAGTTAAGAAACCATGAAGAATCACTTATATTAAATATGTACAAGATTTATGAGCAGTTAATGCAGTAGTAGCACTGACTTTTCATGTAGTTCCTAACCCTGCTACAATAATAAAGTTCTATCCCATCAACTGCCTCAACCTTCTCAGCAATAGATATTTCTACTGCATTCTTTTCTATTTCTCTTCACCTAGATAGTCAGCATCTGTTTGCATTTACATATAAAGGGCAACAGTACACCAGGACCAGAGTACCACAAGTGTACGTTGAATTACCTATTCTTTTCTCTTGGTAAATGAAGAAACAATGAGACAACTTTGAATTTCCATGTGATTCTGCTGTAAATCAGTACAAATATGATTTGCTTTGAGCTTCTAAATCTAGCCGTGACTGCAAACAGGGTATTATTTTTGCTTTTAACCAAGCTAGCAGAATTAGGATTTAAATTCAATAAGGATAAACTCCACTTATGGAAGTCTCAAGTTCAATAATTAGGACATCTTATTTTAGAAGGATCTAGACAAATTTCCCTTCCCGTATTGCTGCAATTCAAGCTGCACCATGCCTCACTAGAGTAAAACACTTACAGGCTTTCTTGGGACTGACAGGTTATTGTCAATAATGGATTTCTAACTTTGCAGAAATAGTAAAGCCATTACTAGAATTGCTAAAGAAAGATACCCCTGATGCTTTACCCTAGCAAGACTACCATGGACAAGCATTAATTAAAAACCCTACTTTTAAAGCCTCCTGAACTTGGATTACCAGACAATTCAAAAATGTGTTTCTTGTTTTGTTGTGTAAGGTATACAGTATCATTAAGATTATTAGCATAATGTAGAAATGATAGTTTTTGACCTGTTTCATATTTTAGCACAATCTTGATCCTGTAGCAGCAACCCATCCGCAACCCCACTGGGTGGTGTCCACAACAGCATTCTTGATGGAAAGGCAGCTGCTATAACTCTCAGGAATGAGACAGTTCCACATTCTGTAGAGGCATTGTTACTAAACACTAAGACACAATGTTTATCTGCAGTATAACTGTCTAAGTGTAAACTGTCTATACTTAGTAACCATTCTTAGCAGGTGACTCGATGCATGCCACTTAATCTTGCTTCTTTATTTTCTACCGTGGACGAAGGAGAACCCAATAATTGAGTTATTGTAGTCAGCTCTATGCATCCTCCTAGATCAGACTTGAAAGATGTTCTATTACTTAATCCTGGATTGTTCTTTTTGTTGATGTTGCCTGTGCTCAAAGAGAAGACAGAATATTACTAGCAGTCTTTTCTGTATTTACCCAAGACAGAATTTTGTTAATGGGGCAATTAAATGGAAATATGTCTGCTGAAATAGCTGAACTCATGGCTATTACCAAAGCTAGTAAACTGGCAAAAGATAAAGTAGTTACAATTTTCACAGATTCACATTATGCTTATGGAGTAGTTCACTTTGGAGAAAAAGAGGGCATTTAACTTCAGCAGGGATAATTATCAAAAATGCCATTTCCGTTCATGAACTGTTAAATGCATTATTATTACCAAGAAATAATCTTGTGGTTAATTGTGCCACATATAAAATGATGGTTCTTACATGTCCAAAGGCAATACCTTTGCAGATATGGTGGCAAGGCAAGCTACACTGTTCCATGTTGTCCAAGATTCATTTTTGCCACAACTTCATGAGACTAACAATGCTATTTCTTTGCAGTAATTTTTATCTATACAAAACCAAATTGAGGCTTCTGAAAGGGCAAGGTAGATCCTTGATGGCTACAGCCATTCACTGGACTTTTGTGGTGCCACACAGATGGGTAACTGTTAGCATCACAAAATTTCTTAACTCGGTTAAAGCTTAACTCTTACCTTTTCATTTGGGTAAAAAAACTTCTTAATAAGAAATATTTGAAATCATTGGTATGTCCCACACATTAGAGAAGCCACTAAATATTTTGTAAATACTCATGTTAGATGTTTAGAACATAACATATCAAAAACTGCGCTGACATCAAACCAAACTTTGCAAAAGCCATGGGTACCATTTGTACCATTTAGCGGGACATTACTGAACACCCACAAAGCAAAAGTTTAAATAGTGTTGATTTTTTTTTCTGGATGGCTATAAGATCATTCTTGTGCAAAGAATGACATAAATACTGTAGGTAAAAAATTACTTTGGGAGTCAATAATGAGATATGGTGTTCCTTGTTGTATTCGGTTAGATCAGGGCACACATTTTAATAGTCAGGTAATACAACAGATCAGTAAAATGTTGAATATCAAAATGCAATTCCAAAGCCCATGCAGATTATAAGCTTCAGGAATTGTAGTTAGAGTAAATCAGACTATAAAGACCCAGGTTACTAAGTTGTGCGAGGAGACTGGTCTTATATGGCCAGAAGCTTTACTTTTTAATTTTATACAGTATGCAAAGTGTAGTTAGTATTACTATGAGGTTATCTCCATGAAATTCTTAGACCCATGAAAATGCCTGCTACACCACTCTCTAACAATTTGGAGTTACAAATTGCATTGCAAGTCTCTGTTCTGTTTTGTAGCAATAATACAAGACTGTTTCTAGGGCTCTAAGACAGCATGCAGTGAATGATCATCATGTATTAATTTATTTACTTACTTACATTTGCTAACCGGGAAAGTCCAACTGAGCCAGAAGCCCATTTTCAGAGAATGCCCAGGGAGAAAAGCTGCACAGAAATATAAGCAAAATATAATAATTAGATAGTACAATAGTATACATATAGTAAGATGCAGAATACATATCAACTAGTTAATCTATACAAATAAGTATTCCATATAGTTTTCTAGTAGATACAGACTGAAGAAAATATTAGGGTTCAACCGAACACCCTAATAATGGGTGACTTCAATTACCCCACCATTAACTGGGAAAACTACTCGTGTACCAACTCCTTAGCTCAACGCTTTCTGGAATTCATAAACTCCAATGCCCTGGATCAACTTTCCATACCCCTACCAGGGGTATCAGTAACCTAGACCTAGTCATTACCAACATGAGTGACCGGTGTTCCACACCTGAAGTTAACTCCTCGTTGGTCCAATCTGACCATAAGCTAATCACCCTTGATATCCACATCCCACCCCCACCCCCCATTAAGGAAACCACAGTAAAAAATGTCTCCAAAGCCAACTTCATGCTTCTTAAGACAGAAGTGGTGAACTTCATGACACCCATGCAGATGGACAATACAGTTACAACTGCTGAATCCTACAGAAATGCACTCTATAAGCACTTACACAAAGGCATGGATTGTGCTATCCCAAACAGAACCAAGACGCTATCCTCCAAAAAAAAGGAAGCCAATCTGGTGGTCCCCTGCCATAAACAAATTGTACAACAGAAGGAAGAAATTGTTGCAAAAGAGAGTAAAATCACATGAGTGGAGGAGCTCCCTGGCCAGCCTCAGTAAGAAGATGAGATCCCTTATAAGATCCTCCAAAGCTAGCTAAGAAAACAAAATCACCACTAATTCCAAGGACAACCACAAAGCATTCTATAGCTATGTCAAGAATCTCGATGGCAACACCCAGATCTTCTCTGAGTTACAGCACAAAGGCAAGAAAATTACAGAACCAACTGATATAGCCAGCATCCTGGCAGATAGGTTCAGGGCTAACTTTACCCCCCTCTCACCCCCTAAAGGGCCCATATCTATACAGGAAGAATGCAGAGTCCCTGTAATCACAACTACGTAGGTAAAAGCTGCACTCTCTAAAGCCAAAAACACAGCATCCATGGGACCGGATAACATACCAGGCTGCATTTTACATGAACTTCAGAACGAAATGGCTTCCCACTTAAACACCATGTTAAATAATAGCCTTGCTTCAGGCTTTGTGCCCACTAAATGGTGCACAGCAACAGTTATCGCACTCCACAAAGGGGGAGCCACCACTGATCCTGGGAACTATCGATCTATTAGCCTGATGAGCCTGGTCTGCAAGGCCATGGGACATATCATCATGGAACTCATAAACAAAGACATTGGTAACCTCCAAACTCTGGATCCCACCCAGTTCACGTTTGTGAAAGGCAGATCATGCCTCCTGAACCTGATCGACTTCTTTGAGGCAGTCACCAAAGCCGTAGATGAGGGTAAGGTGGTTCACACAGCCTATCTTGACCTTACCAAGGCTTTCAACACCATCCCCCATTCTGCAATTTTAAAACCATGATTTTTATGCCTACACAGTTTATCATGTGTATGATAGTTTTGTATTAAGTATTTGTAGATTTCATCATGTTTTTATATAAATTATGCATTTTATTATTCATCATTTAAATATATTATGTCTGTTGTTTGTAGGTTATACATATTATAGTTCTGTACAGTATATGCATTTCTATAGGTTTTGTGGCTGTGCTACTAATGTTTAGCACCTCATTAATAACATCAAAGTATGTATGGTGTCTTTAAAGCTAGAGCTCTCACTCAGCATTTAATTGCTTAATTGCTTAATTAATTTGCATTAAAATACTGATTGAGCTTTCTTAGGGTATTTAAACTCATTGTTTCATTGTTAAAATAGATCTGAAGAAGCGTGTGTTGCTACACGCGAAAGCGTTTATCTCTTTGTGTGCTGTACCTTCAATAAAAGACTCTGAATTTTACAAGTTAGATTTTCGAATCTTTATAGGATTGTTACAGGATTTTGTGCTGTGGTGAGTCTTCCAGTGTTTGGTTTCTTCACGTTTCATTGTTTCTCTGGAGACTCGGAGTGTGGTTTGGTTTCTTTTTGCTGACTCTGCCTTTTTGTAACTTCAAACCACCAACCATGGCTAATGTTTCGTTGGAGCTTGACTATAATCCAGAGGCAAGGATGAGTGCAATTGACAAATGGAATCATTTAATCCATCACACTACAAACCCTTTATTGACCTTGGATCTTCAAATGCCTTCAGTGGACCGAGGGCATGGAAATGCTGTAGACATTGAGCAGTTCAATGCACTGTATAAAGAACTTGAGAATGACTTGTTTAAGTATGAACGCTATGTGTGGCAGCGTAAGCACCTCGAGGCATGCATACATTTCAGAGTTGTTCCTAGGGGCATGCGCGTCCTTTGCATGCCCACGTATGGGGATAGTCATCCTTTACTTCTTAAACAATGGCAGGATCTTAACTTGGATCTTAGTTTTAAATATATGCAACTTATTATAAGCTACTTCACACCACTTGAAAATGAACTGAAAAGTAAAATTGAACAACTAAATAAAGAATTGAGTGAACGATTCAAGCAGGAAATATGCTCTAATAAATTATATCATCTTTACACTCAAATACGGGCATTTAGTGACAGGTTACAACTGGGGAAGCACCGCAAATTACAGAGGGACTTCCGTGATTTTTCTGCAGGGAATGTCTTCATTTGGCCGAGATTTACACCTTCGGCACCCAATAATGAAAGGGATCCGCCCCTTTCTACATCAACGGAAGTGACTGTCACTGAAACTGTACACGCGATATCATCTGGCGTCCAGCCTGAGAGTCTTGCTTCCAATGCAAGTTCTGATGCTGTTTTTGCTACACCACCTGAGGATATTTCAACTATTGGTAGTGAGAACACGTTTCCCACTCCGCTTCCTAACCAGGAAGCATACAAGAACTTAGGTGTCTCTGCACGGACTGGAGCCATACCCAAAGTTTTGCCTTTAAAAGGGGACAATGAGCAGAGCCGTTCTTTACCCTACCCTATCAAGAAATTCGGAGAAAGAAGAGGGCGAGTAAACAGTTGGGACAAACGAAAGAGAAAAGACTCCGAAGAAGGAATACAACACAGGCAGGGTCGCAGACAATAGACTGTTTGTTTTTTAATTTGTCAAGGTCAGTATTGTCTCATTCAGATGTATCTCTTTTAAACAAAGGACTCACTTTTATACCTTCTCAAGGAAGTGATTTACATACAGTATGTGTGGACATTAGACTTTTTGCAAGAAATGTGGCTCTTAAATTGATGTTTGGCAACAAAGATGGTGCTGATTTTAGTAAGCAATGTGCTGTTTCGTTGTTCAAAGCTAAAAGTGTTTTTCTCCCCCCTTCCACCTAATTTAAAATGTTTTGTTAGAGTATGTGAACATGATCTCTATGGTTATTTTTATGGTAGCAAAAAGAAATGCACATACTATAATATGAGCAAAAGTGAAAGTCTGGCATTGACATCTTTAATAGAGAATGATTCAATAATCATTAGACCAGCTGACAAGGGAGGGGGTTTGTATTGTTTGATACTGAAGATTATGTTTCCTATATGTTAGATATGCTTGCTGATGATAAAACATACAGACTGATTTCTCTTGATATTTTGCATGAGTTCCATAAAGTGATAGATGATTGCGTATATGACATGCTTATGTGTCGACAACTGGATATAGATCTATTCAACTTTTTTCATAAAGAGAGTGTACAAATACCTATAATAAAAGGCCTCCCCAAGAAGCACAAAAATATATATCCTCCACCTTTGCGACCCATTGTTTCTGGGGATGGTTGGGCCACAGATAACATCTCCTTCTATCTAGAGAAGACCCTTCGACCTTTGGTAAATCAAATACCAACTATTTTGAAGGACACATACCAGCTTTTAGAGGCTCTAGAAAGCATGGAAACAGCCCTCATGATAGGCAAACATCTTTTGATCACACTTGATGTGAAAAATCTTTTTACTTGTATTCCCAATGACGCAGGAACACAAGCTATTAGAGAACTTCTGATTACCAACACTGCTTTTAGTAATGATAGACATATTTTGATATGTCAGTTGTTAGAACTAGTCCTATCATACAATGTTTTTTCATTCGGAAACAACATTTACCATCAAAAATGGGGAGTGGCAATGGGCACCTCGTGTGCCAACACGTATGCCAACCTGGTGATGTATCACTGGGAGAAACAATTTCTGTTCAGTCATGAGTTATTCCAAAAGGTTGTCATCTACAGGAGGTTTGTAGATGACATACTGTTAGTATGAGATGGATCTAGACATGAATTTGAAACATTTCTTGTTTATTTAGAAAGTACCAGTGATTTTCTTAGATTCACCTCAGAGATATCCCCCACTGAAATTAATTTCTTGGACGTAACCTTGTCCATACAGGAAGGTAGGCTGGTCTCAACTTTATATAGGAAAGCATGTTGGAAAAACATGCTTCTATCCTTTAACAGCATGCATCCCAGACACACGTTCCCTGGTATAGTCAGGAGTCAATTTACCAGGATAGTTAGGTTGTGCAAGAATGAAACATCAAGGTATTTGGAAGCTAATTCAATGCAAGATTTATTTGTACATAGAGGTTATGATTCCAACATGGTAAAGAGAATTAGGTCTGAAGTTTTGAATGAGGCAAGACCTATTATGTCTAATAAAATTTTCAGTCATGCATCAAAAATGAACTTGAAAGATAACAAAGATGTTATCAGGATCACCATTACTTATACCAATGACAATAAGTCACTGAAGAATATTATATGCAGCAATTGGAAATTTCTGACTGTAGATGACCAAACCAGGAGGTTAGTAGGTGATCAACCTAACTTTGCGTATAGGAATCACAAGAATCTTAAAAGATTGTTATGTAATAATCCAAGAATAGATACTAATGTAGGAACATTAATGAAAAATGTAGGTAAAGCTGGCACCTACACATTTGGGAAATGTAATATGTGCAGGTATGTAACTACAGATCAGGTCTTTGTGCATCCCTATTTGAACTTCACGTTCATTCCTAGATTTTATGCTTGCTGTGACACTGAGAGCGTCATATACTTGGCAAATTGTAATACATGCCCGGCGTTCTATGTAGGACTCACTAAGAGAAAATTGAAAGAAAGAATTTACAACCATGTCTATGACATCAGACAACATAAAGAACAGAATGCGTTAGCGAAACATGTCATGGAATACACTACACACATGTTTAATTTCAGAGTCCTACAAATAGTTAAACACAGCAATAGAGGGGGCGACCATATGAATTTATTGGAGAGCATTGAACTACAGTGGATTTTTAAGTTAAGGGCCCATTTACTACCGGGCATTAATCAATATGTATCCCTTAGATCAGTGCTTAAGAGCAGGTAGCACATGCTCTAGTCATTGTTCACATTTTAGGTCTTTAGTGGATTAGAAGGTTCTTATTTGTTTTTGCAGCCATGTTTTTGCAACCATGATTTTTATGCCTACACAGTTTATCATGTGTATGATAGTTTTGTATTAAGTATTTGTAGATTTCATCATGTTTTTTATATAAATTATGCATTTTATCATTCATCTTTTAAATACATTATGTCTGTTGTTTGTAGGTTACACATATTATAGTTCTGTACAGTATATGCATTTCTATAGGTTTTGTGGCTGTGCTACTAATGTTTAGCACCTCATTAATAACATCAAAGTATGTATGGTGTCTTTAAAGCTAGAGCTCTCACTCAGCATTTAATTGCTTAATTGCTTAATTAATTTGCATTAAAATACTGATTGAGCTTTCTTAGGGTATTTAAACTCATTGTTTCATTGTTAAAATAGATCTGAAGAAGCGTGTGTTGCTACACGCGAAAGCGTTTATCTCTTTGTGTGCTGTACCTTCAATAAAAGACTCTGAATTTTACAAGTTAGATTTTCGAATCTTTATAGGATTGTTACAGGATTTTGTGCTGTGGTGAGTCTTCCAGTGTTTAGTTTCTTCATTCTGCAATTTTAGTTAAACTCACTAAACTAGGTATAAATCCCTACATCACAAGATGGGTTGCCAACTGGCTCACTGACAGAACCCACACTGTAAAAGTTGCAGACTCCAAACCTGACCTCAAAGTAGTGAAAAGTGGAGTACCACAAGGTTCTGTCCTGGGACCTCTCCTGTTTGGTATCTACTTCTCTGAAGTACAGGCTAACACAGAAGGCCTCTGGCTAATGAAGTTCGCAGATGACTGCAAACTAGGAGCCATAGTCAAGTCCACAAATGATGTGGACATCCTACAGAAGGGCCTCGCTGAGACAGATGCCTGGCGTCAGAGCCATGGCCTCAAGCTCAATGCCAAAAAGTGCAGTGTCATCCCCTTTGGTAAAAACTCTGTACCCATGAACTACCAACCACATAGACAGCAATCTACTTAACACAGAATGCGTGATAAGAGACCTTGAGACCCAGGTGTACAGTAGTCTCTCCTTTGATAGTCACATCGCCACAATAGTCAGGAAGTCCTTCTATGTGGCACACCTCATCATAAAAGGGTTCTCATCCAGGAAAAAAGAGGTCATTGTTCCCCTCTACTCAACACTCATTAGACCCATTATAGAGTACAATGCCCCTTTTGGAATGTACCTCACAAGACATCTGCAGCAGCTGGAAAGGCCACAGAAGTACCTGATAAAGAGGATTACTAGCCTCAAACAAATGCCCTACACTGACCGCCTCAAAAAACTCCAGCTTTACTCTGTAGTATATCGCCTACTCCGAGGTGATCTCTGCCTAACATATAAAGCTATGTCAAACCCAGAGCTGTTGGACATGCTACACCTAAAGAAATCTCAATCCCTCCAAGCTACAAGCTCTAGGGATCTAAACCTTGTCACCACAGTAAACAGGACATGCTGGAGGGATAGATTCCTGTCCCAGAGACGTTCCATACTCTGGAACAGGCTACTCATTTATATCAAGCAAAGTTCTTCATTAGCACTCTTCAAAAAAAATCTTGATGAGTGGATGGGAAATAGGAAATACACCTCTGGGGTCACTTCTGTGTCTCTGCTCGACAGTGGCACAGGAAAATAACTTTCCTGGGTGCCGTAAGCCAGGGAATCCTGTTGGCTAGGCTTACGTAGGCCCTTGGGCCGATAGCCTAGTACCTACCTATGAACCTATGAACCTATAAGAAGAAAAACACACAAGCATTTCAGTAAAGATCACTGCAAGAAAATAAAATTAGTATTGTGTACATATTAAGTAATAGTTATGAACAAATGAGATTTTATATATATATATATATATATATATATATATATATATATATATATATATATATATATATATATATATATACACACACACACACACACACACACACACACACACACACACACACACAGATATATATATATATATATATATAATATATATATATATATATATATATACACACACACACACACACATATATATATATATATACATATATATATATATATATATATATATATATATATATATATATAGATATATATATATATATATGTGTGTGTGTATACTTTTTCGAGTAGTAATAACATTGAGGAGAGAGAGAAAGTGAGGTAAGTAGTGGACAGTGTGATGACAGAGTTACAGATATCTTGTCAGTTAGGTTTGGTGCAGGAGCAATGCCAGTTTTTGGATAGATGTTCAAATAGTAGTTGTTTAAAACTGGTATATTTAGGAGTTTTTTTGAGGGTGTGGTGTAGAGAGTTCCATAATTTGGATTTTTGATGTGAGAATAGGGCTTCACCATGAGTGTTGTTAGCTTTGTTTACTGTGAGAAAGTTTCTGTCTGCAGATCTTAGACTTCATAGGCATGAGTAGGAAACAACAAGGTCCTTGAGGGATGTTGGTAGAGACAGAGAAGGTTAGGTAGCTCAAGCTAATTTAAATTATGTAGAGCAATACAATGTTGGGTTTGGTGGGGAAGGTTGGCTGCAAAGCAGGCTATTTTGTTGTAGCAAGTTTCCAATTTGGTTAAGTCTGTTTTTTTTTAAGTTGCTAAAGAGGGGGTAAGCATAAAGGAGCAGAGACAGGATGAAGGTTCTGGATATGGCTAGTCTGGTATTGTCAGTGAGGAATGGCTTGCTTCTGTACAGTGAGCCAAGTCTGACATGAACTTTTTTAATTGTGATTGCTATGTGTTGGTGAAATCTGAGTTTGTTGTTGATAGTCATGCCAAAGAGTTTTGTATGCTCAACTGGTTGGATGACTGTGTTGCTTTCTGAGAGAATGGTGAAAGCAGGGGTGGTAGGTGATTGTTTTCTACTGGCAAATAGCATTAACTGTGTCTTTTTGGGGATGAGGATTCATTGTGATTTACTTAGATTTACTTAGATATGTTTCAATATCATTAAAAGCTTGTTGGGCTACTATTTGGAGGTCTGCTGAGCTGATTAAAGATGAATCATCTGCATACTGAACTACTTTAGCATGTGTTGTGGATGAGGCTAGATCATTAGAGAAAATGGCGAAAAGTAGGGTCCTAGTATGGATCCTTGTGGGACTCTGACTTTGACAGGCAGAAATGGTGAGAATTTGGATTTCCATCATTCTGCTTGTTGTCTGTCAGAAAGATGGCTTAGGAACCGGGAGAGGGAAGTTTTTGATACTTTTAGTGAGGTAAGAGTATTAAGGAGTTTCGGATGGGAGACAGTGTCGAACACTTTTGACATGTCTAGGAAGATTGATGCTACTTGCTGGTTTGAATTTCTGAGTTAGATGATGGTGTTAGAAAAATTAATTAGGGCTGTGGTGGTGCTGTGTTTTGGTCTGAAACTGTGCTGGTAGGGAAAGATAAGGTTGTGAGATAGCAGGTATTATAGTAACTGAGTGGGTATACATTTTTCCAGAATTTTGACACAGGGAAAAGGATAGCTATGGGTCTGTAACGGTTTAATTTTGTTGATGTTCTTCCTTTTTGTAGAGGGGTGATATAGGAAATTTTCCATAATTTTGGGACATATTATTCTGCTATAGGCCTATTTACCAGAGTGGAGACAGGCAGAGCTATGGCATCAGATGAAAGTTTTACATATTCATTGGGAAGTTGGTCAGCTGCTAAGGAAGAAGGTTTCAGATTTTCAGCATTGTTCTTGTGATGTTAGTTGAGACAGGTTTGATGTCAAAAGAGTTGTTGTTAGTTTCCACATTAGGTGGAAGAGATAGAGGGGTGGAATTGTTCTCTGTAACTAAGGAGAGGATGGTGTTTATAAAGCAGGTGTTGATTTGTGAGGGAATACTGATGCTTTAGTTATTGGTTGTTGCTTCCAGGTTGTGGCTTTACCTGGATGGAGGAGCAAGTTAATTTCCTGCCAGAACTTTCTTGGGATTGTTTTCATATTTCTTTTGCATAGATGTATAATATGTTTTTTTTTTTGTCTAGTCTGAGTTTTTTTTTTTTTTTTTGATTGCGGAGCTGCTGGTATGCTAACACAGTTTTCTTGTCTTTGGTTTATGGTATTGAAACCAGGTTTTGTCCCTTAGTTTTTGAAACCAATGTTTTTTTTTTTTTTTATATCTAGGGCAATCTCTTATTTTTAACATGACATGTACGAGTTGGTGCTAAACTATTTAGAATAGCTATAAATGTGTCATTGAAGTATGTTACAGCCTGATCGAGTTGGAAGTGATGGAGTGGTGTCCAGTTACATTTATTAAGCATGTCTAAGAATGCTTCATTGGAGAAGTTCTTGGTATTTCATATAACTTTGTAAACTATGGTTCTGGGTGGGTTAAGCTGATGATGGATTAAGTACGTAGATCTATGGTCACTTTAAATTATCTGGAAGGCATCCAGAGAGATTGTTGTAGGTGGTACTGTTAATAAGTGACCAGTCTAATATATATTCCCTTTTGCTATGTTTATCTATTTGAGTGAGAAACTGGATAGTTTGAGAGAAACCATACAGATTTATTAAGGTGGAGGGGTTATCACGAGTGCAAGTTTTACAGTCTAAGTTGAAGTCTCTTGGGATAATGGTTTTGTGGAAGTAAGTTGAGCTGTCCTGGCTACGAGTTCCTCAATAGCAGTAGGAGTTTTGTTGCAAGGTATGTAAATGACTATTATGGTAATATTTTTCTTTGGGTTGATTCTCAGCCGTGTTACTAGGACTTCAAAGTTGTTATCATAAGGGTATTTGATGGGTAGGTAGTCTATGCTTAGCTTATCTTTGTAGAAGATTGCAACCCTGCCTCCCTTATTTCTGATCCTGTCTAACCTGTGTATGCAATAACCTTGTGGGAGTATGTCTGGGTCTTTTATATGGGGTTTTAGCCAAGTTTCTGTTGCTATAAGAATGTCTGGTGAGTATTGTGCAATGACTGCATGAAAGTCTGTGATTTTGTTAACTGGGCTTCTAAGGTTCATGTTAAGCTTGAGAAGGTCTGAGGTTTTAATATGAGGAAGGGTTGGAATGGTAGGCATGATGGTATGTTGTGCAGTATGTGGCCTGGGATTGGGGTACATAACACCACTACAGAGAATTTGTGATAATATACATGCATGTTTTTGTTACAGTTTGGAAAGTATGTGAAGGTGTTTGCTGAAGTGATTAGTGGTATTGCTGACAGCTACATGTTTGAAGTGGAAGTATCCAATAGGTTTGTGGTTGCAGAGCTGGGAGGAGATGGCAAGATAGGAGAGTGAGGAGTGTACGGTATTAGTATAATATAGTGTGGGGCTGTGGGATGTTGTATCTCTAGATGAGTGTAGGATATTAGATAGTATGCAGATAGCAGTAGGGTACAGAGTGTGTGCAGGAGAAAGATCATGGTGTGTATTCGTTGTTTTGGAATGTTAAGTTAGCTGGATGGTGTGATAAAGAAGATGTAGGAGCAGAGGGGTGTTGGTGTAGTGTGGTGGGAGTAGAGTGATTAAGGACATTTGCAATTAAGTTGTGTGAGGGGAGGGAGGAGTGTTACAACTAGTGTATTGGTTAATTGAGGTGTGACTAGCCGACAGAGGGTGATTGCTGATTGGAAGAAGTTAGGGGGAGTGGTTAGTGTTTGTATAAGTCTAGGTGATTCAGAGGTGGGTGGGAATGGTGGTTGAGGATGTTAGGGAAGCTGAGTGAGCCCGAGCGTAGTGAGGGTGAACGGATGGGCCGGCCCCCCTCAGAGAAGAGTGCAAAGAAAAACAATCAGTATGAGATGTGGAAACCTTGGAGTTGTAAGGTAAGTGAAGGCAATGAAGAGGTAGAGGCAGAAAGTTAGTAGTGTAAATACATAGTTGCAGAAACATTACTTTTATGGCTTTGGTATGTAAGTAAATCAAAAAAGTAAGGCAAATCTATTTGGGGACAAGATACACCAATTAACAATCTGCATTCAAACTGGAACCTTAGTTTGAGAGACAGCCTTACAGAACTATCTGCAAATATATAGAGCTGAGTATACTTTTCTGTATTATTCTGTATTATACAGCTAAATTGTTTGCTTAGATATCTGTTGTATATATATATATATATATATATATATATATATATATATATATATATAGAGAGAGAGAGAGAGAGAGAGAACAGTATATATTCTTTGGCTTTATAATTTGCACATTCCTCACATCTGTGTTGAAACTTTTTCCCCACCCCCCCTCATTTCCTGCCTTGACTTCAGCTATATAATTGAGCTAGTGTTGTGTGTCCTGTTAATTAACAATCTGCATTCAAATTGGAACCTTAGTTTGAGAGACAGCCTTACAGAACTATCTGCAAATATATAAAGCTGAGTATTCTTTTCTGTATTATTCTGTATTATAGAGCTAAATTGTTTGCTTAGATATCTGTTGTATATATATGTGTATATATATATATATATATATATATATATATATATAGAGAGAGAGAGAGAGAGAGAACAGTATACATTTTATGGCTTTATAAATTGCACATTCCTCACATCTGTGTTGAAACTTTTTCCCCACCACCCCTCATTTCCTGCCTTGTCTTCAGATATATAATTGAGCTAGTGTTGTGTGTCCTGTTAATTAACAATCTGCATTCAAACTGGAACCTTAGTTTGAGAGACAGCCTTACAGAACTATATGTAAATATATAGAGCTGAGTATACTTTTCTGTATTATTCTGTATTATAGAGCTAAATTGTTTGCTTAGATATCTATTGTATATATATATATATATATATATATATATATATATATATATATATATATAGAGAGAGAGAGAGAACAGTATATATTTTTTGGCTTTATAATTTGCACATTCCTCAGATCTGTGTTGAAACTTTTTCCCCATCCCCCCCCCCTCATTTCCTGCCTTGTCTTCAGCTATATAATTGAGCTAGTGTTGTGTGTTCTGTTAATTAACAATCTGCATTCAAACTGGAACCTTAGTTTGAGAGACAGCCTTACAGAACTATCTGCAAATATATAGAGCTGAGTATACTTTTCTGTATTATTCTGTATTAAAGAACTAAATTGTTTGCTTAGATAGCTGTTGTATATATATATATATATATATATATATATATATATATATATATATATATAGAGAGAGAGAGAGAGAGAGAGAACAGTATATATTGTTTGGCTTTATAATTTGCACATTCCTCACATCTGTGTTGAAACTGTTCCCCCCCCCTTCTAGTTCTTGCTTGTAGTTTAAATTTGGTGGCTTTTGCAGTGCCCGCCCCACTGTAGATTTGATCTAAGACACTCCCCCAGGCCCATCTCTTTACTGCATTCTACATAATTAACCTTTTCTGCACTTGCGTTTAGTCCTTTTTAATTTAATTACATTTTTTCAAACTGTGTGTGGACTAATATTGCTACATATTCAAGTGTGCCAGCTTGCACTGCATGAGAATTGTATTTACTACTGCTTTTGCTACTTTTCTGAAAAAAAAAATCATCTGCTTTTATTGTACTTGTGTTTCTTCCTACTTTATTTTGCTTTTGCGTCATCTTAGAAGTACTCAATTGTATTTATTACTGCTTGGTGTAACTCATTCTAAGCCTTTTAGTTTCAACACTTGGGCTTCAGACCAGTTGTTTTACATTGAGAGGGTTTGTGGTCTGCACTGTAGTGGCAGAACAGGTAGCTTACATCCTTCTAAGTTGGGAACTGCTGATTGAGGGCTCAATGTCTGTTATTATAAAAGTGTATTAATTCTGGTTTAAACACTTGGGCTTTCAGGCCAGTTATTTTACATTAAGAGGGTTTGTGGTCTGCACTCTTGTGGGAGAAGAGGCTGGACTCTGCCCTTCTGAGCTGGGAATTTCTGGTTAAAGGCTTATAGTGCATGCATATCTGAACTGCTTCTTACTGAAATTGGTACACCTTGTTTGCTGTAGCACAGACTAGATCCAGGCCTGCTGAATCTAGCTTTGTTTGTATAACTTGAGCACTAATCCAGGCATTCTTTAAAGTATTCAATTGTATTTATTACTGCTTGGTAGTAACTTGATTAAAGTGTAGCTATCATTCTAAGTCTTTTGGATTAAGCACTTGGGCTTCAGACCAGTTGTTTTACATTAGGAAGGTTTGTGGCATGCACTGTGGTGGCAGGACAGGTAGCTTTCATCCTTCTAAGTTGGGAACTGCTGATTGTGAGCTCAGTGTCTGTTATTCCTAAAGTGTATTAGTTCTGGTTTATGCACTTGGGCTTCAGGCCAGTTATTTTACATTAAGAAGGTTTGTGGTCTGCACTCTTGTGGGAGGAGAGGCTGGGCTCTGCTCTTCTGAGCTGGGAATTTCTGGTTAAAGGTTTATAGTGCCTGCATATTTGAACTGCTTCTTACTGAAATTGGTATACCTTGTTTGCTGTAGCATAGACTAGATCCAGGCCTGCTGAATCTAGCTTTGTTAGTATGCTTCTTGTTTGCTTGTTATTTCCCTGGAATGCTAATTCCACCTAAAACGCGGCTTCTCAGCACTTCTGTGGATCCCTAGTGATATCTGCATTGCTTACTGTACTTATTTCCTTGTTTCACTTGAAAGAAAGTTGCTGTTTGTCGTTTTTGCATTTAAGTTACCTGTAACACATTGCACTTAAGTTACCTGGCACTTGCTCACTAAAGCAATTATATAAGTCAGCACTAAAAATTAAAAGCACTACACCCTCACTCCCCATTGGCCCTTGTTTTCAATTATAAAGGAATTCCCAATATTATTCTAGCATGTCCAAAGTTCAGTTGTCAATCTCCTCTCCGGTCCAGCTGGTGAACCTGGGAATCTTGAGGCAATGTTACAACTGCCTCATGTACACAGACAACCCTCTCCTCCTGCCAAAAATTCCAACACATGTGAGAGATGAAACCATATAGCCAAACTGGAGGCTAAGCTCTCTCAACTCCGTACTGGCATAACCACTCAGGAGGAGAAGGAAATCACACTCACTACAATTTCAGTCTCACATAGACCTACCACGACAGCAAACCAAACACATAATCACACAAAAACATACTCAGAGGCTCTAAATAAAGATCTGCCTAAGCAGCAGAGACCTCCAAAGCAGACACCCAAGCAACCGCTACCCCAAAACAAAACACGTGCAACACATATCTCACAAAGCCAGTGTGCCGAACAGTCACAGCCCTTAAGGCTAAACAACACACCTGATACACTTGTAATAGATGACTCTATCATCAGGCACACTGACGTCCTGCTCACCAGGCTGAACAAGGAGAAGGTCATGGTGAGCAGCCTGTCGGGTGCTAGGATTTGCCACATAACACAAGCACTCAGGTCACTCCAAGGCAAGTACAAATGTGACTCAGTCATTGTCCATGCTGGTGTGAATGACCTGAGACGTACCTCCCTGGACTACATGAAAAGAGACATAGAGGAGCGCTCTGAGCATGTAGCCCAGGCCGGTATGACCCTGACCTTAAGCAGCATCTTACCCTCACCAAGAATGATGCCACAATATGAAGACAAGATGATCAATTTCAACAATTGGCTTAAGTACTGGTGTCATTCAAAGGGGATCCAATGCCTGTCAGCCTGGGATGATATGTTTGACAAGCCACGATGCTTCGCTAGGGACGGCTTGCACCTGTCACCCCTGGGCTTTCGGATATTGGCAAAGGCTCTTGCTACCCCCATAGTGCCTTTTTTAGGCAAGGCTCAAAAGACAAACCCACCTCCATAGGTATCACAAGGGATAAGAAACTAAGAGTAATGCTAGTCAACGCCAGAAGTCTAAACCTCAAGATGCACTCACTTGAAACTCTCCTTAGCATGGAGAACATCGATATCTGTGCAGTAACAGAAACCTGGTTCAGGGCTCCCGAGAGCACCCCAGCACTACCAGTTTATACCTCATACCATGCTTTTTGGCCCCAAAACATGGACCGAACCACAAAAGGAGGGGGAGTATCGATATTCATCAAATATACCCACACCTCCAGGTTGGTGGCAAAGCACAAAGCATCAGAGACTATCCATGTGCAACTAACAGTGGGTAAAACTGCCTTCCAGTTTATAGCCTGCTACAGACCACCCTCCCAAACCCAGGAACCCCACTCAGCCTTCCTGAGAACACTGGAAAATATGAAGGCCTCTCCAAACACCATTATATTGGGCGACTTCAACTACCCAAACATAGACTGGGAGCATTACTCTAGCTCCAACACCCTAGCCCAAAGGTTCCTAGAATTCATAAACTCAAATGCTATGGAACAACTTGTTACCACTCCCACAAGAGGGGAAAACATACTGGACCTGATCATCACCAACATGGGGACTCTATGCTCCAGACCAGAAGTGTATCCCTCACTGGTAAGATTAGACCATAAACTGATCTCACTGGATATTCACATCCCGACCACACCCCCTGCCCAGAAAACCACAGTGAAAAACTTCTCTAAAGCAAATTTCCCACTCCTCAAAACCGAGGTGGAATCCTTCAAAGCCCCCTGGCCTGTGGAAAATATGGCCCAGACCGCAGTATCCTTTATAAATGCATTCTATGAACACCTTCAGGAATGCATGGATCATGCAATCCCAAATAAAACCAAGACCCAATCCTCCAAAGGCAGATGTCCTGTCTGGTGGACTCCAGCCATAAACAAAATATACAATAGAAGGAGGAAGCTACTACATGATAGAGCAAAATCCCAAAAAGGGAAAGCATCTCTGATCAGTGTTAGCAAAAAACTAAGGGCAGTCATAAAATCATCTAAGGCCAGCTTCGAGAGAAAAATTGCACAGGACACTAAGGATAATCATAAGGCTTTCTTTAGTTATGTTAGGAACCTGGGTGGGAATTCCCAGATATGCTCAGAATTAGTCCAAATGACAAAAAAATACACCGAACCCACAGACATTGCCAACATCCTAGCTGACAGGTTCAGCGCAAACTCCCCCCCCCCACCAAAAGGGCAAATATCTATCCCAGCAGAGTGCTGCCCCCCTGACATCTCAGATGCTCAGGTAAGAGCCGCCCTCTCCAAAGCAAAAAACACAGCATCAATGAGACCAGACGGTGTCCCGGGCTGCGTCCTACATGGACTCCAAGAAGAGCTAAACCCAAACATAAAACTACTGTTCAATCTCAGCCTTACTACAGGATATGTACCCAAAGAGTGGCATACAGCAACAGTGGTCCCTTTCCACAAAGGTGGTGCCTCAACGGACCCTGGAAACTATTTCCCCATAAGCCTGACTAGCTTGGTCTGCAAAGCTATGGAAAGGATCATCATGGACCTCATAAATAAAGATATTGGGGACCTACAGACACTGAATCCTACCCAGTTCGGCTTTGTTAAGGGCAAATCCTGCCTCTTAAACCTGGTCGACTTCTTTGAAACAATCACCAAGGCCATTGACGAAGGGAAGGTGGTCCACACAGCCTACCTGGACCTCGCAAAAGCCTTCAATACAATACCCCACTTGGGCATTATAGATAAGCTCACCCACATTAAATATAAACCCCTATGTCACTAGATGGGTTGCAAATTGGCTCAAGGACAGAACCCACATGGTTAGAATTGCTGGAGCCATGTCAGACTCCAAACCAGTTACAAGTGGTGTCCCACAAGGCTCAGTCCTGGGACCTCTTTTGTTCGGTATATATTTCTTGGAGGTACAGGCCAACCCAGAAGGACTGTGGCTGACCAAGTTCACAGATGACTGCAAACTGGGTGCCATAATCGACTCCCCAGCCGACACAAGCATCCTCCAAAAGGGCCTCATAGAAACAGACAACTGGTTCCAGAGCCATGGCCTCAAGCTAGATGCCAAAAAGTGTATAGTCATCCCCTTTAGCAAAAACAAAGTGCCCACAAATTACCACATATGTGGTAATCCATTAAGTACAAAAGAATAATTAGGGACCTGGGGACAACCACGTGGCAAAAGTGGTTAGAAAAAACATTTTATATAGCCCACCTAATCATGAAGGGATTCACATCTAGATTAGGGGAGGTCATCGTGCCTCTTTACTCATCCCTCATCAGGCCCATAATCGAGTACAATGCCCCTTTTGGGATGTACCTTACCAAACACCTGCAGCAACTGGCAAGACCCCAAAAGTACCTCACCAAGAGGATCAAAGGGCTCAAACAGATGCCATATGCTGCCTGGTTAAAGAAACTTCAGCTCTACTCAGTGGCATACCGCCTGCTCAGAGGCAACCTGTGCCTGACATATAAAGCCATGTCCAACCCGGAATTAAGGGACATGCTGCACCTCAAAAAATCCAAATCCCATCGAGCTACATGCTCAAGAGACTTGAACCTCAGCACTGAAATAAATAGGACATGCTACAGGGACAGATTCATAACCCAGAGGCTCCCTTCACTCTGGAATAAAATCCCAGTCCAGGTTAGGCAGAGTCCCTCATTGAATCTCTTCAAGAGGGACCTTGATGAGTGGATGGGAGATCGTAGGTTTACCCCGGGTATCACTTCTGTGTCACTGTTAGACAGAGGCACAGTATTCTAACCTCGAAAAATGGCACAGCAAATTTAATTTAAAATGGGTGGCGAAAGCCAAACATACTCTGGCTAAGCTTATAAATGCCCTAGGGCAGATAGCCTAAGTATGTACCTATAAACCTATGAAGTAAATGGTACCAGTCTTACTTTATAGGAATTCCAATGGGGAGGCAATTTATTTGGGACAGGATACAGCAAATATATTGTTAGTTGCACCAACTAGTGGTGAGAGAGGGTGGTGGGAGATCTTGTAGGTGTGCACGCCAGTCAAAACAGTGTTAAAAACATAACTAGTAAAAGTACCACATTTGCTATGAAAAGTATTGTAAACATCAAGTCACAATGTTTAAAACATAATTATTAAAGGACCAAATTTGCTGATAATAAAAATTGTAAAAATCCAGTCACCAATGCAGACTTTTCTGGTGGGTATCCTTACTGAAAAGTGTTATTCTTGGCTTGAAATAACTGTAGGGAGAAACCGAACAGTAGCAGTGGTTTTATTTGGCAATGTTGCAGTTGCTGGGGGGGGGGGGGGGGCTGAGCTGTGATGATGAAGGCAGACCAAGTGTGCTGTAAGACAGGGATAATAAGTGATGTTAGGAGTATGGCTAGTTATTGCAAAGTGCACAACACCTCGGTGAGCAGTAAAGTAAGAGGAGTGAGGGTGAGATGACTGAGTGTGGATGTGTGTTGTTAGGAGAGGTATAAAGAAACCTAGAGAGGCTGTAAGGGGATCTGTGATGTCTGTGGAGTGAGCATCCAATGACTGTGAGAGACAGAAGTTCAACAGACTGCAATGTATGGACCGCTGACCACAGGGCTTGTAGTGAATTAGATATCAGGCAGAAATCATGTAATAGTAACAGTAAAACAAATACTTATGCGGTCATCAGTTCTCAAAATAAGAGTGCAGTAGGCAATTATTGGTTAGAACACATCTGAAGATAACACAGAACACACACATATGCAGAACTGTAATACAGAATAGCACTGATAAACAGAGGCCTATGAAGCTTGCCAGTTGCCAAGAGAGAACAAGCGTTTCAGTCTCTGGCAACTTAAAACACTGCTTTAGTAAATGGAATATGTGCAGTTGCAGCTTCTAAAAAGAACTAGGGAAAGGATACTGTAGGCAAGAACACAAAACAGTCAAAACCAATTAAGGAGCATTACATTACAAGAGTCGCCAGCCAAAAGCCACTGTAAGCATAACAGCATATTTAACAGCAAACAGTTAATGTAGTAAAAATAGTCACTGCTTCAGTTAGTCCCTTAGACCATTGTAAGCATAAGCTCATATGTAACAGCAAACAATTTCTGTAGCAAAAGTAGTCATTACTTCAGTTAGTTCCCTAGACTACAGACAGTTAGCTAAGTGCTTTAGTTGGAAAGCATAAAAATGCCTATTGACCCAGGTACACAACAAATATTTGAGAATAACTTAAACAATTGCAGGCACTTACTTGCAGGCATGCACACTGAAAAAGGGCTGCAGAGAGATTCCTCACCATGAGCAGGCCAAAAGTAACTATTTAAAAATGGCACAACTCAAGAAGACCTACTAATATAGACTAGTCAATGTGCATGGGGGAGGGGGGGTTAGAGAAGGCAGATATGAAATCATGTATCATGACCTACAACTGGGAGATTTTGTCTGCATTAAGTACATCTCTCAAAAATGTTCTTTGTGCCCCAGATAGAAAGGACCTTACTTGGTTTTGCTTGCAACAACTTCTGCCATTAGATGCAAAGGACTGCCTACCTGGATTTGATTCATGTGTCAGTTGTCAAGAAGATCCTCCATCATGGCAAATGCAACCAATATGTCATCGATGTTATGCCTTGTGAGACAGCACAGCCTATCAAAATTGTACAAGATAAAAAGCCAGGGACACCATTGCATCCCGAAATGAAGACTGAGGACTTTTTTCATTCTGCTCCCTGGATCAAATCTGGAAGTGAGAGCGAGTGATTCTCCATTCAAATCCAATAAAGAAATTAAATTCAGTGGCTTCATAATATCATCTTGGTCAGAGATAAGACTTTATGATTATTCTTCACCAACATTAACATTATTTTTCCTTGCTTCTGAAACAAAATATTGAGGATTCATTATGTTTATTGGACAATGGACCAGATAATGCATTAAATATAACCAAAGAATGTTTTTGGGATTGAATACAACAAAGACTTCTGGTTGGTGTTTATTTGGAAATCAACTTTATATGACCTATAAACAATCAAGCCACCATCCATGTTTGCAGTTTCTTGAAAACCCCGTCCAGCCTCATCATGCTCGATGTTCATATGGACCTGTATTCAAACAGTATTTTTATCATTATTTTGCGTCACCTACTTTTTTCATCCAGAACTGTGAGTAAATCATTATCTGCAACCATTAGAATTGTTAAGTACTGAATCCTTCTTATAAAAAATAAACATATTACTAAAAATAGGGGCAGGCTTTTGGTCATAAATGAATCAATAACACTTGCTTGGAATCCTAAATTCAATATTTTTTTGCTGCCTTATACATATATGACAAGACTCTCAATGTTAATGACTGTTGGATATGTGCACATATACCTACTGCAGTGGGTGTATTCCATTAATTCCAATAGCAGTCCATTCTTTATTTCACACTATTTCTCTCACTAAAACCCAAAAAGCTGACTATATCTCTATCTATTTTCAGTAGTACCACGTCATATATCAATGGTTGTTAAAGGACATATTTGTTACTTTTAAAAATGGAACAGTTTTTGTTGGAAACAACATCTGCAATTTCACTTAGAAAATTTTTGATGGCCTGGAGGTTTTGGTATGGCCGCATTACATGAAAACCGTTACATTTGTGGAGGGGTTATTATTGGAACATCGAATTTTCAATTGTTCGAATCAATAAAGGTCAACCTTTAATGATCGAACAATTGAAAATTCGAAATGTTCAAAATGAACATAAAAAAAAGAAAAAGTAAAGGGTGTAGGCAGGGGGGCAAGCCCACCTGCACCCCCCACACCCCCCGCTACTTAAATATACCAACTCCGAGATTGCGCTACAGTGTAGGAAAGGGAAAGCTTCCCTTTCCGCACTGTTGAGCATTAAAGTGCAATCTCGGAGTTGGTATATTTTAGTAGCAGGGATGTGGGGGGTGCAGAGGGTTTTGCCCCCCCTGCTTTAACCCATTGCAGTACCTTGTCTTTGGTTTTTGTTTTTTTTTTTTTTTTTTTTAAATTTCAAAGTTAAGGAACTTTGATCATATGGTGTTGACCATATAGTATTTGAGGTTCCGTAACTTCGATTTACTAATAGGTAACCTTTGTGGAGACCAGGTATGTCCTTGGTTACCAACAGACTGATCAGGTTGTTGTTATATAGGCCATGTTATCCCAGTTATACCATGTACAGGCACTTTACTTATGGAAATATTTGTAATGCTCATTGCAGGAGAGATGTAAAAGGGCTCCCTAATGAAATGTTGTACAAAATGCTGAGTGCCAGAAAGTGAAAAAAAAAAGACTGAAAACCCGGAGAAGAGTGAATTTTGAAAATCACTCTTCTCCTTTAAGCTTCTTTTTGCAGGATTTTCACTTTCTCACTAAAGATAGTCCCTCACCTCTCCATGTGGGCAGCAAGCCTCGGACACCCCCCAATATATATATATATATATATATATATATATATATATATATATATATATATATATATATGTGTGTGTGTGTGTGTGTACATATATACCAATGTCAAAATCACTATACCTCAGAGAAAAAAGCATATACTGAGAAATGGCATCTCAGATTTTGGCCAGTCTCCTTGTTTCGAGACTCGTTCTAGCAGGTGCTACCATTTCAAATTGTTACCATACAAAATGTATTCTGAATCAAGCTGGGACAGTAGATAATTCTTGGGTTTATCATCATGCTGTTAAAAGGGCTGCCTTAAAGGATTAACTCACATGACTCTTGATGATAATGTTATTTCTAAAGCAGGAATTGTACTTGCTTAAGGGGTAGTGAAGTCAATACAGGAATTGAGAAAAGAGTCTAAACTATTAGAAATATTAGGCAATGCTACTTTTAATCAATAAATACAATTAAAATTGAAATGACTTATGCAGTGTGGTGCTGCACAACAAAACAGAATGGCATTTGACTTCACTCTTGCTTCTAAGGGTGGTATGTGCCCCTAGGTTAGCACCAAACCCTACACAGCTGGTGCTGGATCCAGCCCTGTACTGTAAGCTCCCTTTTAACAATCATAAATTGTAAAAAAAACATCCTTCACTGATGGCGGTTCCATTTGTTGTATTTACCAGACACTGCTGTTCCTAAAATGGTAGGTGTTAGTATGCTTTGAGAAAGTGTTGGTTTTTATTCTCTTCTAATCTTAACAAGGTAATATAGTTGTATTATTATTCATGTAAACTTGTAAATAGATAAAAAAGTTTGTTCAGTTAAAACTGCAGTTAATTTCATCTGAATTTGAACAGGCCATCTCCAAGGGTAATTAAATAAGAAATGATGGCACCACCATACTCACTTACATTATCGGCTACCTCTAATAATTTCACAACCCCAACAAAGGCCTTCCAGTATATATGTCACTTCAGGAGCTGAAATCATATATTAGGCAATGACGAGAATGAAGTAGCACAGAACTTGTAGCCTCACGTATCTACTTGAAAATCCCTTCCATTGACTGGTTAAACAGGTGCCATGTACTGCTATAGGCTATGAAATGAAATAAAATATTCTGATGGGTTCTTTAGGACTAGTCTCAAGTATATTTGACAGTTTTATCTTAAACGTGCTCCATTCAGAAGAAAAACATTTTAATTTATTAAGATATTAGAAGCACGGTAGATAGTGGAAATTATAAGCATTCTTGTAACAGTCAAAAGACCTTGTGGATTCATATAAAAGAGTTGCATTTTGTGTTAGTTGTAAGAACTAGCTGACTTGACATAATGAGCAAATTTTTAAATTAGTGCTAAAAATTATACCAGTAAGTTTAGCTGAAATTGCTGAAAGAGGAATCATTTATAGATGACTTGAGTTTTGTTGATCAAACAGGACTTTGCTTATTTTCAGAGGTACAGGCAGACAAGATATTTAAAGCTATAATTAGAAGCAAACCAAAACCTGCTGGTAAGATCTTTAAGGTTTTGTTTTTCCCTAGGAACATTAACGAGATGGAGTTGTTACAATATTACACTGACTTTGCTTCACCACAGTGATGAGGCATACTGATGAAAGGTGGAAAAGTAGCCCAACACTAAGTCCTAAGGAATGCTAAGCAGGAGTGAGTGAGGTATGGTAAATGAACCTCCCCATCTAGCAAACTGCATTCTGCCAGCAAAGTAGCTAGACAAGTACTGTACTTTGGGAAACCAGAATCCAAAATGAATAGCCTTTAATCTAGCACACAATGATTTACTGTGTCAAATACCTTTAAGGAAAGTGTACAAAAAATGGTCACTGGAATTTAAATATTTCTGTGTTTTTCAAGAAATCAAGAAGGGCAATTTCTGAACCATGATCAAGGCAAAACCATAAGGGAATGAAGACTGTTTTCACCACTGAGATGTGCTTAAAAATCTGTTTTGTCCATAGTAAAAGCAGATGTTAATTAGTTCATTTCTCTTAGAAGAAATATATGTAATACAGTCAATACAATGAATGCTATGAAACATAAGCAGCGTAGTTACTACAGTCTATAAGTAGGCCAGCAGTATTGCTTTGTCTTTGGAAAGGCAGGAGTGTTAAGAGAGTAAAATATCTTATGATGTGTGAATGCCTCTAAAATGTGCACATGAACAGGACAGCCTGACCATACAAGCACAGAACACTGCAAGGAAACAAAACATATTTATTTACCTTAACATTAGATCTTACCTTAACTTTAGATCTTCATGGTCCTATCCATTTGCTTCAGCAGTAGAATGGGTAGAGCAGTCACATGGTATTACTGAGACTCTGCAAGACTTGCAACTCCTCCAATCACTTCCATATGCTCCTCACCTTCCATTTTCTCCAGATCTAGCTTGTCTTGTTATAATCACTGCATACATACAGGTCTCAAGGACATTCCTCTATATCTCTTCATGACTTTTTTTTTTTTTTCATATTGCTCATCTTCCGTGTGGTTGGCTGCTGAGATTCACCTGCATAAATCAACTGACAAAAGCTGATTTAAGTATACTTTTCTCTGCACTTAATTAAGATTAGAACTTTGTAGATAATTGTTATATATAATATAATACAGGGAGATAGTACTCCCTGTCTCTAGCTGCAGTTAGTCTCCCAACCCCCCCCCCCCCCCCCGTTCTTGTTGTGGTATTAATCTTGGTGGCTTTGGAATTGCCCAACCCTGCTGTAAATCTGTTTTTGGACACTTCTACTGGGCCCAACTCATTTGCTCACTCAGCTGAGTACAGTGAGATCATATTTTAATTTCAGGCACTCCTACCAGTCCCATCTCCTCTGCTGTGTACAGAGAAAACACTTGGGAAGGACATCCCCTATAGCATTTTAATCTGCTCTGTTCCCTCCCTCACTACAAAAAAAAATTACTAAACAGTTTTTGAGTTGCTCTTACATAACTGTCTTCTACCTTAATACCTTAATTTGCTGTTCTGTGTGCTTTTAAGCGTTCAAGTGCTCTTATATGATTTTTCATAAACTTGTTTTTTTCATTTTTAACTTATCTGCATTTATTTAAACTGAATCTGCCTTAATTTTGCTACACAATCAAGTGTGCTAGCTTGTACTGCATTTAAAGTGTTTTTGCTACTGTCATTAGCTCATTCTTTCTAATACAGAGATAACTTTTTGAGAAAGCCAACCCACTTAACTAAAAAAAAAAAAATATATATATATATATATATATATATATATATATATATATATGTATATATATATATATATATATATATATATATATATATATATATATATATGTATTCCAAGCTGCCTTTCCTGTAAGTAGTCTAATCTAGATACAGATTTGCTGTATCCAGGACTGTTTGTAAGCTTTTGTGCCCCAAGCCTTTCTGTGTTGGAGGGAAGCCTTCTAACTTATCAGTGGGAGTGGTAAGCACTAGGTAGCCTATCTATCACAAGAGTGGTTTCTGGCCCAGAAATTATAGTTTATTAGCCATTTGGGCAGTTTTTCCATTTCTTTCAACCTTCTTGGTTTAAAAGCCTGCATTTGCACTTGCTTCCCTCCTTCCCTGTAACTAGCTTAGTCCAGATACAGATTTGCTGTATCCAGGACTGTTTGTAAGCTTCTGTGCCCCCAAGCCTTTCTGTGTTGGAGGGAAGCCTTCTAGCTTATCAGTGGGACTGGTAAGCACTAGGTAGCCTACCTACAACAAGATCCAGATATAGATTCTTAGTTTTATCACTTGAATTTGCTTATCCGTACTCAGCACTTGTTCAGAACTTATTGTAAGCACTAAATAAACTACAAACTACTACAGCACTCACCCTTCCTCATTACCTAGAGGAAAACAGTTTTGTTACTTACTTTCCTCACTTGCTTAGAGAAAAACAGCTCTTGTACTCACTTTCCTCACTTGTCTAGAGGAAAATATTTTTTTTATTCAGGCATGTCCAAGGGTCAGCTCCCAGTGTTCTCTCCTGTCTATCTGATGAATCTAGGCATTTTGGGGCATTGTAGCAATTGCCTCATGTACACAGACAATCCTCTCCTCCTACCACCTAACACTACAACCTGTGAGAGATGCATCTAACCAAACTGGAGGTAAAGCTCTCTCCAACCAAGACTGAACTTGATTGTCAAGAGGAAAAGGTAAACACTTGCACCACACCACACTCATCACATAGTCCCACTAAGCCTACACCACTAAAATACACACATAGAAACACAAAAACATTCGCGGAGGCTCTCAGTAATAATCTGCTCAAGCAACAGAGACCTCAAAAACAGAAACACAAGCAACAGCCCACCACCAACACAACCCAAATGACACATAGCCCATAGACTCAGTGTGCCATTCAACCATAGCCCATAAGGCAAAACAATGTACCCAACACACTAGTCATAGGTGACTATACAGTCAGGCACACTGATGTCCCACTCACCAGGCTAAACAAGGAGAAGGTCACTGTCAGCTGCCTATTGGGTGCCAGGATCCGCTTCATAACCCACACACTCAGGTCACTCCACAACAAGTACAGATATGACTCTGTGATTGTCCATGTTGGTATGAATGACCTGAGACGTACCTCCCTGGACTACATGAAAGGAGACATGGAAGAACTCTCCAATCTTGTAGCCCAGGCAGCTATGACCCTAGCCCCGTGTAGCATCCTGCCATCGCCCAGAATGATACTGCAAAACAAGGACAAAATGATTGACTTCAACAATTGGCTAAGCTTCTGGTGTCATTCTAAGGGGATCAAGTATCGGTCTGCCTGGGACGACATGATCAACAGACCACAATGCTTTGTCAGAGATGGCCTGAACCTGTTACCCCTGGGATTCCAAATACTGGCAAAGGCTCTTGCCACCCCTATAGTGCATTTTTTAGGCAAAGTTCAAATGACAAATTCACCACCATAACAGGAACAGGCAAACAAAAACTGTGGGTAATGCTACTCAATGCTAGAAGTCTAATTCTCAAAATGCACTCACTCGAGACACTCTTCAAAATAGAGAACATCGACGTCTGTGCAGTGACTGAGACCTGGTTCAAGGCTCCAGAGATCACCCCTGCATTACCAGGCTATAACTCATACCACACTTTTCAGCCATCTAACCTGGACTGGAACACCAAAGGTGGAGGTGTGTCCATATTCATTAAGGATATCCACACCTCCAGGCTAGTTGCTCAGCATAATGCAGCCAACTAACACTGGGCAAAACTGCAATCCAAATTGTAGCTTGCTACAGATCCCCCACCATGCCCCAGGATTCCCACTCCTCTTTTCTTGATATACTGGAAAATATCAGGGTTCAAGCAAACACCCTAATATTGGGCGATTTCAACTACCCCACCATTAACTGGGAAAACTACTCATGTACCAACTCCTTCACTCAGTGCTTTCTGGAATTCATAAATTCCATTGAACTGGATCAACTTATCCACACCCCCACCAGGGGCAACAATATCCTAGACCTAGTCATTACCAATATGAGTGACCGGTGTTCCACACCTGAAGTCAACTCCTTGTTGGTCCGATCCAACCATAAGCTAATCACCCTTGATATCCACATCCCGCCCCCACCCCCCATTAAGGAAAGCATGGTAAAAAATGTATCCAAAACCAACTTCATGCTTTTTAAGGAAGAAATGGTGAACTTCATGACACCCATGCAGATGGACAATACAGTTACGACTGCTGAATCCTACACAAATGCACTCTATAAACACTTACATGAGTGCATGGATTGTGCTATCCCAAGCAGAACCAAGACACTATCCTCCAAAAAAAGGAAGCCAATTTGGTGGTCCCCTGCCATAAACAAACTCTACAAGAGAAGGAAGAAACTGTTGCAAAAAAGAGTAAAATCCCAGAAGTGGAAGAGCTCCCTGGTCAGCCTCAGCAAGAAGCTGAGATCCCTTATAAGATCCTCTAAAGCTAGCTATGAAAACAAGATTGCCACTGATTCTAAGGGCAACCACAAAGCATTCTATAGCTACGTCAAGAATCTCAATGGCAACACCCAGATCTGCTCTGAGTTACAGCACAATGGCACAAAAATTACAGAACCAACTGATATTGCCAACATCCTGGCAGATAGGTTCTGTGCTAAATTTACCCCCCTCTCACCTACTAAAGGGCCCATATCTATACAGGAAGAATGCAGAGTCAATGTAATCACAACTTCACAGGTAAAAGTAGCACTCTTTAAAGCCAAAAACACAGCATCCATGGGACCGGACAACATCACAGACTGCGTTTTACGCGAACTTCAGAATGAACTGGCTCCCTACCTAAGCACCATGTTCAATCAAAGCCTCACATCAGGCTTTGTGCCCACTGAATAGTGCACAGCAACAGTTATCCCACTCCACAAAAGGGGAGCCACCACTGATCCTGGGAACTATCGCCCTATTAGCCTGATGAGCCTCATATGCAAGGCCATGGAACGTATCATCATGGAATTCATAAACAAAGACATTGGTAACCTCCAAACTCTGGACCCCACCCAGTTCAGGTTTGTGAAAGGCAGATCTTGCCTCCTGAAACTGGTTGACTTCTTTGAGGTAGTCACCAAAGCCATAGACGAGGGTAAGGTGGTTCACACAGCCTATCTTGACCTCGCCAAGGCTTTCGACACCATCCCCCATTCTGGAATTATAGCTAAACTCACTAAACTAGGTATATATCCCTATGTCACAAGATGGGTTGCTAACTAGCTCACTGACAGAACCCACACTGTAAAAGTTGCAGACTCCAAATCTGACTTCAAACCAGTGACAAGTGAAGTACCACAGGGTTCAGTCCTGGGACCTCTCCTGTTTGGTATCTATTTCTCTGAAGTGCAGGCTAATACAGAAGGCCTTTGGCTAATGAAGTTCGCAGATGACTGTAAACTAGGAGCTATAGTCAAGTCTCCAAATGATGTGGACATCCTACAGAAGGGCCTCACTGAGACAGATGCCTGGTGTCAGAGCCATGGTCTCAAGCTCAATGCCAAAAAGTGCATTGTTATCCCCTTTGGTAAAAACTCTGTACCCATGAACTACCACATAGACGGCAGTCTTCTTAACACTGAATGTGTGATAAGAGACCTTGGGACTCAGGTGGACAATAGTCTCTTCTTTGATAATCACATTGCCACAGTAGTCAGGAAATCCTTCTACATAGCACACCTCATCACAAAAGGGTTTTCATCCAGGAAAAAAAGAGGTCATTGTTCCCCTCTACTCAACACTCTTTAGACCCATTATAGAGTATAACGCCCCTTTTGGAATGTACCTCACAAGACATCTGCAGCAGCTGGAAAGGCCACAGAAGTACCTCATAAAGAGAATTACTGGCCTCAAACAGATGCCCTACACTGATTGTCTCAAAAAACTCCAGCTTTAGCATATCACCTACTCCGAGGTGATCTCTGCCTAACATATAAAGCTATGTCAAACCCAGAGCTGTTGGACGTGCTACACCTAAAGAAATCCCAATCCCTCCAAGCTACATGCTCTAGGGACCTAAACCTCATCACCACAATAAACAGGACTTGCTGGAGGGATAGATTCCTGTCCCAGTGACTTCCCATACTCTGGAACAAGCTATCCATCTATGTCAAGCAAAGTTCCTCATTAACACTCTTCAAGAAAAATCTTGATGAGTGGATGTAAAATAGGAAATATACCCCAGGGATCACTTCTGTGGCTCTGCTCGACAGGGGCACAGGAAATTAACTTTCTTGGGTTGGCGTAAGCCAGGGAACTTTGTTGGCTAGGCTTACTTAGGTCCTTGGGCCTATAGCCTAGTACCTACCTATGAACCTTCGAACTGATAATTTGCTCTAGTATTGGAAATGGTAGGAAGGAATGTTAAAGTGAACAGGTTAGGATCATGAAGATATAAAATTAAAGTAGTAATGTAACTTATGTATCTTACACGATTTAGTCCCCAGTTTCTCCTCATGTGTGTTATGACATAATACCTGGAGGGATAGTAGTCCTTTAGGTTAACCTGGACTTTGGGATTTAATCCAAAAAGTAATAGTTTTAATTTATGAAACCATGCAAAGAGGCCCATATTTCAGCCACAAAAATATCATCAATAGAACAACTTAAAAAGATAGAAGGGATAGTTATGTCCTTTAAAGCAGGGCATTTGATGCATCAAGCCATATTTGATTTTCTGTACATAGTAATAGGTGATACAATATGAAAACCATCTAGACAACTGTATTTATCTTAAGACTGGCTGGCATATTTCCTTCTCCCTCCTCTTTTTAGACTATTCAGCAATGTTTTCTCCTGCAACCAAACATAATACAGTAATCCTGTCTGACTTCAATATTAATGCCTCAGGTCCAACAACCAACGCACTGAACAGAGTTTTACTCCACTTTAGTTTGGATCAACTGATCCACCAGCCAAGAGCAAATAAGCTGACAGAAAACCATTCTATATTAGATCTTATTCTCTCCAATATACAGCACCAATGCTTTCAGAAGCAAACCTTCCTAACACCTAAGTGTTCAGTATCCCATCCTTGTTTACCTGATCCTTTAAGGCTAAGAAAAAAATACACACCTCATCACAGCAAGGACAATAGCTGAGACAAAGCAACTCATTCTTAATTTTCATTTAAGATGCATCGACCGGACTCTGTTGTACAATTTCAATGACTTTAATTTAGCCCTTTCCTTTTTCATCAAAACTCACCCAAGTACAGGATACAGTCTTTCCAATGACAATGAGGAAATTACGAGGCTGGACATGCACCTGGCTTACCTGTACTATTAGAAAGTTATTTCTTACAAGAGACAAAGTGTGGCATCTCTGGAAAGAAAATGTTAGTAACCAACAGATTCACCAAAACTATCTAGACCTAGAAAAGAATCAATACTAACAGTGCTAAAGCCACTTATATGACAGACAGCCAAAAGGGACTTTCTTGCTCCACCAAACAGTTTTGGAAGCAAATTAAGACTTACCGCTGGCATCACCAACATCATTAACATTTACCTGGTTTTATTTATTCTTTCTAATATTTTATGTGAACACATATTTCTGTGCATATTTCTCTTTATACATCAGTGACATAGTTTTAGTCATGTGATACTGCTTACTATTTAAATGCTGATGTAGCAAAGATAATTATGTGAGGATGCTGTTCATGGACTTCAGCTCTGCATTTAATACGGTGGTACCAATGCAGATGATAGAAAAACTGGCACATCTAGGATTCAGTAAACATCTCTGTAACTGGATCCTGGACTTCCTGATTGAAAGACCACAGAGGGTGTGTTCAGGTACGAACACATCAAAGTGCATCATGATTAGCACCGGGGTTCCACAGGTACGTGTTCTCTGCCCACTGTTATTCACCATCCTGACCCACGACTGCTATGTTAAGCACAAGTCCAACCATATCATCAGGCTTGCTGATGACACCACAATTGTGGGACTCATCACAAAAGAGGATGAAAAGGCATACAGAGAGTAGGAGGCATCTCTGATCAGTTGGTGCGAGGGGAACAATCTTGACCTGAATGTAACCAAGACCAAAGAGATTATCATCAACTTCAGGGAAAAGAGAACAAACCACCCAGTGCTCAGGATCAATGGTGAGAGTATGAAAAGCATTAACAATATGAAATTCCTAGGTGTACACGTATTAGAGAATCTGTCGTGGTTGGAAAACACCAGCCAACTGGCCAAGAAAGTGCACCAATGCCTCCACTTTTTAAGAAGGCTAAAAAAGCTAAGCTTCCTGCTTATATTCTCTCCACCTTCTATAGAGGTGCAATAGAGAGCATCCTCACTTGCAACTTCACAGTGTGATTTGGAAGCTGTACAGTTACAGAAAGGAAGGTGCTACAATGAGTGGTGAGGGTTGGAATGAAGGTAACAGATTCCAGTCTTCCATCGATACAACATCCTTATTCTGCTAAAAGCATCTGAAAAGCCACCAAAACAATACAGGAAAACACGCATCCTGTGCATGGACTGTTTAAGCATCTGGCAGTGGGCAGGAGATATCGCAATATTTGTTACAGGACTACAAGTTTCAGAAACAGTTTCTACCCTACAGTGACTAGACTTCTGAACTCGGGCAGTAGTCCCAGGGGTCTGGACATATAATAAGAATGTTTATTTATGTGTACAGTATATACTTACATATATTCCAAGTAAGTGCAGTATTTCTTTATTATATCCATAGTCAGTATTTTTTACCTCACTCAAGTGCAATATTAGACAAATAACTTAGGCATCTCAATATGTAATGTGTTTTGTATTACTTTAAATAGGGGAGTTAATTTAACTCAGAGGAGGGTATTATTCTTCTCTATGAGATTAGTATTGGTAAATGTCTCTGCTCTTTCTTGCTTGCATTGGGAGTAGTATTGTATTTGTTAGCTATGTTTATTCCTCTACTTGTATGAGTTGTTTCACTTTCATTTGTAATCTCAAGAATAGAGCTGATGTACATTTTTTTTGTTTAGGCTACACGTCTGTATTTCTAAATGACAATAAAGTTTACTTTGACTTTGACTTTGAATATACTCTAAGGAAGTTGGTCCTGTAGAGCCTGCATTGTTAGAAAGACCACTCATTTCAGGGCTGATGATAGGAAGAGAGGCTTCTTGTTGTGACCAGGTTCTTTAGACTGCCAGCCATAAATAATGTCCACCTACCCCAGGACAGGTGCAGTTACTGTAACTGTCACTTCTGGGGAGGGAAGAGGGAAAGTACAACCCTGTAAAAAATTAAGGCTTTTTATAAATTTTCAGATGCTGGTAGCACAGACAAGAAATCTGCACTCTAAGAGAGATGGCACTGATATTGTCATGCCATTGGAACCTCAGGGTCCACTGAAGAATTCTCATATGGTAACTCATGAAAATGACTAGGAAATTTGATATGCCATGGGTCTTACAATTTTCAGAAATGTAGCAGCTGTGGTTGAGATAGAAGACAGAAGAGGTACAACTTTGGCTTAAAAGGATGAGATCCTGCCTTTGGGAAGGCTGATTATGCAGGACCCTGTGATCAGATGACATACATTGAATGTTTGAGTTTGTGATGGCTTTAACTAAACTTTGCAATGTTTTCTGATATTACAAGGAGTAGAATAGTTGCAGCAAGTAGCAGCTAGCTAAATTAGCAACTCCCTTGCAGAGGCAGTTAGGAACTAGTCAACCAGATAAGGGACATGAGGGACATGTGCTGCTACAGACTCCATACATTTGCTGTGTACCCTGTGGCTTGCAGTGGTGCAAAATGGGAGGAAGAAGTGAAAGAAAATAGTTCCCAACCTGGAGTGCAGACTCACTCTGGATGCTTTGACTGTCTTAATATGCAAATAGGCAAACTTTAGGTCTTAGAACATGTCCAGTTTCTGTTCTCTAGACAGAAAAGGATAGACTAAGCAATGGCCATCCAGAATTTTGTTTGTGTTACAGACTGACTTATCCATATGAGACACAGGATGGCTCTGAGATCCTATGTTTTCTGATACACCAAAAAGAATCCTGAATAAATTCTGGTCCCTCTCTAGTCTGGTGGAACCTCTTGGATGTCTCTTTTGTTTAATTAATGAATAGTTCGCCTCTAGTTTGATTGCCACCTTCTAATCAGAGAAAATAATAATATTACTGGAATAATTTTAAGGGAATGGTGTAATCTCTGAATACTAGCTCCCTGAGATACCTGTCCTGCATGATAGCTTATCATTGAGATTTTTATCTCAGACTGTCTCCAGAGTGTGGCAGCCTGGCAAGTCCACAGGGATTCTGCAAGTCACCTCTACTTTCAGGGTGGTACAGTTCTGGAAACCCCTATGTCTTCATTAGTTTCTGTTAGAATGCTGCTTGAATTGTTGTTGTTGACATTTCTTAAACCACAAGTTCTGAGAACTGTTTATGGTTATGATATAACATCCTTTGTAAAGTGGGGAACTCAGCATCAACAGCAATAAGCATCGTCCTCCCTTGCATGATCTTTTGCAGCAGTTTTCAATTTGTGATAAAAAACAAGGAACTATCTTTTTGACATTGGTGAAAGATGCTTTAAAAATTATCTGCAAAGTTACAGTACCAAAGCCAGACGTTGTCAAATAGCAATGCCAGAACTGGCTGCATGGATTACTGCATTTACTGTTTTATGTAGGAGTCACATGGCAAGAGTACATATGCTGTTCATGGTTGACACATTTTATGCTAATTAAAACCTTAAATGCCAGCATGGCATTATAATTTCTTTTGCAAAGTGCTTGACGCAAACTCCTCAGAAATGTCACAAAAGACATCTGAATGTTCCACTGTCCCATACACACTATAAGATGTGTATTTCCTGAGGGGAGCGGATTTTATGTCAGGACATTTTTACCATTTATAAAACACTGAGGCCTTTTCCATACCAGTAGTGAAATCAATCCAGAACAAGCCAGGAAACCCTGAAAATTCATAAAAAAATCAAACAGAATGAGGCATGCGGGGAAAAGCTATCACGTTAATTCAAAATGCCTTTTCAATAAAAGGGTAAATTCAAGACGAGTGTGTAAAAGGTACAAAACCAAGAGTATGGAGAAAAAATCAGGCAACAGCATTTCATCATGGAACAAGAAAATGGCACTGCTGTAGTCACAAAAAAACAATATCTGACGTGAATATTTGATTAATCATGCATGTCATTATTAAAAAGCAACAGACAGTCTACAAGTCTCTATACAAGTCTGGGAATTCCTCACAATGCATGATGGCATATGATAAATTAAATCTAGAGAGGAGGGGGAATTTGGATCTTTATGGAAGCCATAGCATGTGTCTTAAGCTTGGCTGAGTTTTAGAAGTATTGAATGACTACTCCCTCTGGCTATCAGTCCTACTTTTGAAATGAACAGATCTTGCATTTTATGTAAGTAGACAATATGGTGTTCAGAACTGTATTCCAGATAGCATGCAAGGAAAAAAAAAATATTAACAGGCCTCCACATAATATTCATTTAGGTTGGGGTTAGGACACCTGTGTGCTATATACTGGAAAAAAGACTCTTTTCCAGCTGGCAACATACCATAGTAGAAAAAATGATCTTGTATTTTTGCAATGTAAAATATTACATACAGACAATCTTTATCTACCCAGAACTCATCTGGATTAAAATAACAATAAGGTTTCTTCCCAAAGGAAAAGTCCTCAGACTGACCTGGATGATGCACCCCCATGTTCCTTTGCCGATGCTAAGTTATATGATTTTACTGAGATTCAGCAGAATGGTGAAAAGAGAAAGCTTTGAATTGTAGACCGTGCTCAATCATTTTCATTCTCCATTAATTTATGAATTTAGAAATGAACTCTATGAAAATATGTGGCATTAGTCTTCAAAGTACATATCTCCATGAATAAAGCTAGGGGTCAATGTTATAAAACTTTACAGTTGTTTACTGTGTGTATTGCTTTTCTACTTAAAGGTCAACATTTTTGTAAGCAACACAAAATCATGTTAATTCCATACAATATAATTTCTGCTTCTTGATATACCTAATCACTGTGTGCTACATTAAATGGAAACATTCCTATTATCTCACAAAAATTACACGTATGTCTATATCATCAGTAAGCAAGCTGAAATAGCTAACCTTTGTGAAACTGTTACCAGTAAGTATAATAGTCATATAAGTGCCTCTTAACAATACCCTACCAGTAACAACAATAAGAACAACAGCAGCAACAAAATAATTACTTATTTTAACAACACTCTACCAGTAACAATATTAACAACAACAACAAATAGTTGAATTACTTATGTCGTGGCAGTCCAGTAGACTGGTTCAGTGTTCTCTGCTGCTTGCCTTCTATGGCATCATATTATAGTGGGATATTTGTGTATCAGAGATCAAAAGGAGAAGATGACAACCCCAAGTGTAATACAGTGGCTATCTATTAATTAAAAACAAAGTATCTGGTTTTCCTTCAGAAACACACTAAGATAAATTAAAACCAAAATGCTGTAATTGCATTTTTACTTAACGTAAATATACTGTTCGGTTAATCATTCTTAAGTTTTCTAGTGATGTAAAAGCCAGACATGAATATGACCTACTGTCATTTTATGTGTATTAGCAATGGTAATACAACAATTGTTTTATAGTTTCACTGCCTTACTTTGATATGATAATCTGCAATTACCTTGACATATCAGCTCGCTGAGAAAATGACAAAATGAAAAGGAAGCTATCAGTACATTTTAGATTTTAATTGACCTCAGTGGTGATCCTACCTTTTTGTTAGAGAAACACTATTCTACCACCTCATCATTTGAGTCTGAGATCACTAAAACCCTTAAGGAAATTGCCCTACTAATGCTACACTTACAGGAAATTTGTCAGTGCCCAGCATATGATGAAATTTCACACCACAGCTGGGAGCTGCCTTTGTCTATTCTGACCCTGCAGCTTCATGTTCCTTAAACAGAATAAAATAGTAACAAATCAATGAAAGTATGATAATAGTAATAACATTTCTTACCCAGCAGTAACCTATAGCTCTACACCACAGTGAACTTGCCTGACCCTCAGCTTTTAATGAGTAAGCTGTGACAGGCAGGAAACAGCAGGAAAGACATTCATTCTTTGCATGACCCTAGAGTTAAAATTCTTACCAAGGTCCATTGCATTTTCTTCCAGAAAACTTCTGCAAATAAAAAAGAATGATGTTAACACATGTATTACATAGAAATCTAAGTATGTTGCTATTTCTGAAAGTATTTATTCATTTTAAAATTACAAATATTAGTGCAGACCAGTAATCTTGACCTTACTGTTTGATTAAACAAATCATCTAATTATACTAAACATATTCATCAATAGAAAACTTTGACAGGAAATCATAACTAGTTTGACATCCTTTTAATGACCACAAGTTTTCTTTCAGACTAAGTCAGAAAGTTAACACATGAAATAAGAATGATGCCTTTATAAATAATACACAAGTGAAATAATTAACATCTCCATCACAAATAAATAAATGCAAATATTTGCACATAACCTTGTATGATGTTACAATGTCAAAAATAACCTAGTGACCATTACTTAAGCCTTTATTAAAATATTACTTCACTATAGGCACTGAAAATCACATTTCCACCAACTGGAGATGGTAAAAAGCCTTGCAGGTGTTAACTAAGATTTTGTTTACAAAATAAAAATTAAAAATTATTATACTTTTCAGAGCAATGCATTTTATTTAACTTGATCCAAAGGTCAGGGAATCTGATAATAACTTGAAGAGATTCCTTTAAATGGTTCCACAAAAAGAGTACATGATTTTTAGAACACATGGCACCAATTTAAGGAAATTTTCTCTTTTATTGACTAGTACTACACCACATAACATTTAAACCATGCTGCTCTTACACAAACTAAATCATAATTTCATCTAGAATGTCAAAGAATGAATAAACTAAGCAGAAATTTATACTATTGGCAACTTTCTCTGTTTTTATAATTAAATATCTTACTTTATTCAACCAATAAAACCAAATGGATTAGTTAGATTTACATGACAATAAACATGGGAAAATATCTGCACTAGAATGGTCTCTGCAAATATTGCAACTGACAAGTAAGTCATTTTACCATTATTGTAAATGTATGGGGTGTCAAGTATATTTGTCTAGATTCATAAATCACTGGTGAATGCATGTTTTAAGCAAAAGCAACTAATACTCAGAAGAATTATTAAAATATTAACTAGAATTAAATAACAAACTGTTATCAAGAAACAAATAATGCTTCTTTGAGGATAGCACGACCATATGAAAACCATGTTTATCATCTAATTACTAACCAATAAACATGAAAAAAGAAGCATATGCATTTCTGATTGAAGTGAGCTCTAAACTGGCACAGACTTTAAGGTTCCAGAATTTCATAATTCCTAAGACATATATTAAGGTGTTTTCTCTCATTAGATGATATGCACAAGAATCGTTTATTATTGGGAAATCCAGCAACTTCAGTGGTTCTTCATTAAAAAATTTGGATTTTCTAAGAGTTGTTACAGCAGAAATTCTTAAAATAGTTCTAATTATTACCTTTAAAATAAAATGGCATACCAAGAATATAGACACTCCACCGGATTCACGAATCCTTCGTGTAAGACTAAATAAGTCTTACTCGGAGACTGCAGTTGAACGGTATGACATCAGCATGCCATGAATATTCATGAGGGCACGCTGACTCCACTCCAAGTCTAACACTGACCGTGCAGGAAAGCAGGGGGCGTGTCCGACTGCCGAGCAGTCTAAAGGTCCATGCCCCTGCAAGTGTCTGAAATGTAAAAAGTCAACACACAAGAGTCCACTCAAATGTCCAACACCACACTCCCTGACATTGTAAACCCCCAGCACAGTTATAAAAAGTAAAACATTAAATTTTTTTTTCTAATACCCGATATAGCTGCCCGTATTTGCGCGTGTGTGTGCGGGTGTGCCCATTGCTTAGCTGCAGTTAGCAATCTCGACATGGAAGAGCATAATAAGGAATGTTTATGCAACTTAAGCCAAATAGCAATAGCATAGTGGTAGAGCCTTCGTACAAAGAAGAGGCATTCACGGTTCGAGTCCCACCACTCCCCTTCCTATTTTATGTTCTAAATTAGTATATGAAATAATTTCTGACATATATGATTAAAATTTTACTAAAAAGCATTGAAATGGCCTATGTATCAGTGAACAAAATGTATATTTATAAAGGATCCTGACATATAATTTCCCACAGTTAAGCAACACTTTACCCAGCGCAATATAGTAGCCCGTAGTTAACCAACGCTTTACCTAGCGCAATATAGTTGCCCGTAGTTAAGCAGTGCTTTACCCAGTGCAATGTAGTTGCCCATAGCTAAATAGCGCTTTACCCAGCACAATCAGTTTGCGCAGAGGTGCACGCCGCACCAACCAGCGCACCGTCGGGCAGCGTGGACCAACGTAGAGCAAAGTTGCCTAAACACAGCCACACCCCCTAGCCTGTCTGGACAGTAGTAAAATAAAAAGCAATGACAAGGTTCGAACCTGGGACACTTTGCACCATAATCAAGGTACTGAACCACTAAGCCATGACAGCTTAGGATAAACAGCCACTGTTAACATACATATACTTATAAATGGTAGATTAACCATTGCTATGCAGGTCTGCAGTCAGCCGAGAATTTTCAAAAATGGCCAATCACAAACAAGTGCGGGAAATGCGGCATATTTAAGCCGCATAGGCGGGATTACTCACCATAACTGATTGTAGTTCCCATCTGCAGTTAGAATGGCTGGTGCTGGAGAGGTTACACGCTTTAGAGTGCAACACTGGGGCATCGAGGAGTCAAAATACATGGTTTGGCTTCTTGTCCACGTCATGAGTCAAGACTCCTGCAGGGCCAGTTCCAAGGGATGGAGTACAAAGCATAGGCTTGGAACCGGTTAGCTCATGACCTCACCAGTGTCACAGGCATTCCTCGGACTGGTGAGCAGGTCCGTCACCACCATGCAGACCTGAAGAGATGGAAGCAGGACCTACTGAACCAATGGATACAGGAGGCCCATGGGATGCAAGATGCCCCACTACTAAGTAGGCAGCCATGGAATGCAGTATGTAAGACATGCTAATTTATTCTATATAATGGATAGGTATGTTTCAATATCCCTTCATTTACTTCACAGCTGCAGGTGTCCATGCTGTGAATCTGCAAGCCTATGCAGATAGGCTGCTAAGACTGCGCCACCAGGTAGGTTAGTAATTATTTGGCATGTATTGTTATATAAAATAGCTGAGAGAGTCTGAAAGAAAGTGTTGTAGTCCAATAATACAGCCATAAAATGCCCTGAATAATTCCTCTGCATGTACTGTTATATAAAATAAGTCAGAGAGCCAGAAAAAGAGTGCAGTAACCCATTAAGAAAGGTAAAATATGTCCAGAATAATATCTCTGCATGTACTGTCATATAAAATAAGTGAGCGAGCCTGAAAAAGAGTGTTCTAACCTATTAATAAAGGTATAATATGTCTTGAATATGTCTGCCATATGCACTGTAATATCAAATAAAGGAGAGAGCCTGTGGAAAAGTGTGTAATGCAATTAATAAAGGTATAAAACCTGGAGTGTGTCTGTGTCACTTACTTTGAAATGTTGTTGTACCCTTGCATTATACAAATAGTTCTGTTTTAATAAGTGCTGGCAACCCACAGTTGGGCAGTCCCATCTAAAGTGGTTGATGGAAGTGCCAGTAGCTGTGAAGCATATATACAGTCCTCAACAGTCAGTTACTGGCTGGCATGCATAAGTAAATCTGGCACACGAGTAGCTTGTTAATTTGTTCCCCCAGAAATGTGAGTGTGATACACGAAATATAGGGTTCTGTACAAATTTAACTGAAAATGTCATGTGAACACATCCAGATATGTATATAAAGAAATATAAATAAAATCAATAAATATGTAGTAGTAACATCTGCATCTTGGACAGTTAGTATGTCAGATATAGGTCAGGTATATAATGAACTAGCCAAACCCATTACACAACCTAATGCATGTTGGCAAGTGTAATAATACATGTAGGAGATATACACCTGCAGTCAATAGGAATGTAGTGTAGACTAAAAGTACTTATAAGATGTTAATGGAGGTATCTTTTTACACCCTACTGTATGTGCATAAACAATGCAATTCCACACCTCAATGGGTATGTCTAATCTCAAAACATTTGTTGGGACATATGTCCTATTGTTCTATAAATATCTGCATTTACTTTGATGCATGTGCCCTGTTCAAACACCATAATCATGGTGGCCTGTTGCCACCAATCATCCCTGCATGCTGTTGGAATGTCCACTGTCATTCAATATATGCATGTGTTATGCTTGCTGTTCAACTGTTGGAAGCTTTGGTGTGTTGGGTTACTGCATGCTGTTACAACTAACTTGGAATGCTGTTGTTTATGTTGTAATTAAACACACCTAATCACAGAACGTATGGGAAGGCCGGTCCCAGTGGACTCACCTGTCCCTCCTCAGCTGGTGAGTGTACCTGGCATCAGCAGGTCCGGAGCCCAGCCCGGGCTCCCCTCCTCCATTGGTCCTGTGCCAACTTCAGGTGGAAGAGCTGCAGGGGATGGGGCTCGTCCCCCCCGTGCAAGCGTTGGCAGAGAAGGGCCACCTGTCACCCTTCAAAGGGTCTGGGCTGTGGTGTGTAGGGAGATCCAGCGTTCAGTCACTGATCCCCTATGCCAGCTCGAGGCAAGAGTGGAGCATCTCATGGGTGAGCCTGCCCGTCCTACGCAGCCCCCAGCACAGCCACCCTCGGGTGGGGATCTCAGTTCCACTGTTACCATCTGTGGGCTCATGGGCTTGCGATTTCCAAACATCCGTCCCCATCAGTTGTGTTCACCCACCCCATGTGTCATACACCACCCCTGTATGCGTCTTGTTTGTCTTGTCTTTTTACCTCCCCAACCTACCTCCCCAAATATACCTACTTCCTCTAACTCACTTTCCACTCTCACCTGAAAAAAAAAATAAAAAAAGGGCAATCTGTACCCACAAAAAAATTATGCCCCATACATAGCTGCCCATTTCGCACACATGTCCGCTGGATATGTAAACTGATAATTATAATTGGCAGTACAACATACTTTGTTGTCCTCACCCCTCTCCCAGGGGTGGAAGGTTTCAAATTTCACTACAAATTTATTGCATATGCACAGCTGTTGCTGGTAAAGAAATTGACAGCTATGGACCTTTCCTACACCCGTCCTGCACATCCCGAGCTTGTTTTCCTATTGTCTTTCCCTCTTTGTGCCCCCTTTTTCACCACTTTCCTATCTCCCCATTTTCTTTTCTTTCAAAGAAATTAGCGTGGGGGTTAGCGGGAGTAAGCACTTTTAAGCAGTAGTAAGCGGGTTTAAGCAAGTGTGTGCATGTATGCGCTTAGCTAAGCATCGCTAAGCATCACACAAACCCACGCAAACCAGCTTACAACTGCTTAAAGGTGCCTTAGCCACTCTGCATGGCAGGGCCCTTGTTCTGCTGTGCAGCAAAATAAAACACCTTTGTCAGTCTCGAACCCCAGACCTTGGGCACACTAGACTGCATGACGTACCACTAAGCCACAGCAGATATACAATAGCTTGGTGCTGAAATAAATATATCATGCATTACAATGAGTGAATGTAAAGGAAAAATAGGAAGGCCACAACACAAAGCTTGTTCTGTGGATCTTTACCAGCAATTGTTGTGGAAATGCATTACATGAGTGTGATATGAGAAGCAGCCATTCTAGCAGCAAATAATGTTACAGAGGCACTTTACAACTCCCACACAGTATCATAGCAAGACAAACACTGGCATATCTGATTAGGGCAGAGGCCATACTTTCTGACTGTGACTACTTTTCAGGGATGTCCCTGATTGTGAAACATATTTTAGCTGTGTCCCTCTGAATCCCTCTGAAAAGTACTGATGTCAGTCAGAAAGGTGGGGTATTACACAATGAATACTGACAATAATAACAGTAGACACCACTTCTACTTCATAAAAGGTGTACTAATCCATATGCACTGCTTCACTCAAGTATACACTTACTGTCTCTATACTGTATAAGGCGTACCATGCTTTTAACTACCTATCCCTGACTCCATGCAAAGATGTATCTGAGTGTTATATAGGCCTGGCAGATGCACAATCACACAGGCATATCAGCTATTCTGCTGTTACACACTCTGCAAATAGCTTTGGTAGGACTTCCACAAGCATACCCTTATGTAGGAGTACAACACAGAAATCCCAAAGGATGTAGCCATGTACTGGTAGCAACTGACTGTAACAATGCAATTGTACCAGTGCTAAAAACACCTGTGGGTTGCACAGACAAAGAATAACAGTGTAACATCTGGCTACCATTTGGATAGGTTCACAGTTGGGAACTATGCAGACAGACCACCTGCCTTGATAAACTAACAGGTACACACCAATCCTTTAAGTCCAGTAAGATAACATTCACACAATAATACATAATACATAATGTTCTCTGTGTGTCAGCATCCCCCCCCCCCCACAATTAAAATATACGTGTGTGTTTAGGGTCTACCAAGGATGTAGGTAGGCATACTCAGTACTGGAATTGTCCAGTTATCCTGAGAACCCTGTACTAATGTCAACAATAAAAAACACAAACCCTGCAGAAGTGAGTACATTAATATTCACAGTATAACAGTTCACAAACAGTTCATGTGCCAAAAGAATACTTTTCAATAACTACATTTGTATGGTAATTAATTATATGAGTAGAAAAGAAACTACATAGTCACATATATCTTGTGTCAGTATTTGTAGGGGTGAGTTAAACTCTACACTGATAGCTCTGTACTGGAAGTGGCAACAGTCAGGTCTGAGTACAACATGTACATCACTGTCTACACATCTAGCTTCAGATATAAGAAGTATACCAACCTTCTGACTTACACAACAGTGTCCACAGCAAACAAGCATGGGCCCCACTCTGGAAATCTGAAAGGGCTATGCCTACATACCATAGCAATTTATAGCATTGGGTTGCTATGACAGTGAGTACTGCAATTACCACACAGCAGGCTGTGTGCATTTACCAAATGCTGGGCACCAATTGGTGCAGAGGGCATCACATGCACATGAGCAGATACCTATAAAAGCAGACTGTACTTGCTATCCCCACATGCAGTCATTACATTGCACGTGTCAGAGACTACATAACTCCTGGAGAGTAGTGAGAAAAATGATTACTTAATAAAAAAATATTTAATTAAGTAAAAATATATATACTTAATTACAAACCAAAAATATTAATTAAGAAAAAAATACTTAATTAATAACCAAAAATAAAACTTAAGAAAAAAAAAACTTTACTTAATAAATAAAATAAATAAATAAATAAAAAAGTTGTCAAAGCATACACAGACAGACCTGAAAGTGACAAACAGGTATGTTACAGATATGTAGTTACCAGCAAGTAGTAGATGTTTATGAATAGTACTGTACATATTCTGAAACATGCATATGTGGCAGCAGTAGGTATGTATGCACTGATGCCATGCATAACTACTGCCATGGACAAATTAGTGTGTAGCTGTGTGCAGTGGGACATAACTGTGACATATGTAGCTCAGCATTATATGTCAAACATCTGATCATGTTATCTATGTTCTGTATAGTACTGTGTATAATGGCAGTTTGGGGGAGTAGTGTAAACACCTATATACATTTGGATGTGACAGAGTAAGACATGCATGATAGTCATATAATGTGTAGCTTAGCATTGGCAACTGCTGTACCAGGCTAGTATAGTAATGTAGCATTTGCAGCTATATATACTCCCTGTACTATTACTGTATGCACACATGTGACAACTGTCCATGTTGTAGCAAGGCCCAACAGGTCATCCGTGAGGTGTATGGACTTACAACAGTGTAGACCTTGTGTGTGTATGGCACACACTTATGGAGAGATATTTATGTGTCCGATATATTAGCATCTTAACATGTGCATAGAGCAAAGGACATACTGCAACTGTTTGTGAAGGGTGGACATTTATATGTTGGTGCAGGTTGTTATGTGCATATTTATATGTAGGTTGTAGTGTGTGGCAAACAAGACAGCATATAGTGCTGGCATATGACATGTGGTGTTTAAATGCTGTGTGTATGATCTGTTAGGTTTTTAGTCTTCCAGACAGGGGGTCCTGCTAAAGATGCATGGGTTGAGAATACCTTCTATGCATTCTACACAAGACTGTGCAATATAATTACATAACTGTATCCCTTTCAACCTTTGCATAATTGATATTCCCACCATGAAAGGTGGACTGCATGTGTGCCTATATGTATATCTATATGTACACCAATGGATGTTCATATGTATGCTCAAGCTCAATGTTGTAAACATATTGCCATCCCTTTTGTTAAAAACCCTGTACCCATGAACTTCCACATAGGTGGTAGTCTACTCAACACCAAAAGTGTGATAAGAGACTACGGGATACAGGTGGACAGTAGTGTCCCTTTTGATAATCACAGTGCCACACTAGTCATGTAAACTGTGTACGGTCCACATGTCATCAGAAAAGGTGTGTCATCCATGGAAAAAGAGGTCAGTGTTCCACTCTACTCATCAGTCATAACACCCATAATAGAGTACAACGGCCCTGTTGGTATGTACCTCAGAAGACATCTACAGCAACTGTAGATGCCAGACACATACCTCACAAAGAGTATTACCAGACTCAAACAGATGCCCTATGCAGACTGTCTTACAAAACCACAGCTACACTGTGTCGCATACTGCCTACCCAGAGGCAACCTCTGCCTAACATACAAAGCTATGCCAAACCCACAGGTGTTGGACATGCTCCATATAAACAGATTAAAATCCATACAAGCTACACACTGTACTGATCTAAACCTTGTAACGTCAGAAAGCAGAACATGCTGGAGTGGCACATTATCATCTCAGACACATACCATACTCTGGAACTAACTACCTATCAATAGCAAATAAAGGTCCTTATTAGCAGTTGTCATGAATAATCATGATGATTGGATGTGAGTTAGGAAATGCAACCAGGGAATTACCTCTGTGGGTCTGCATGACAGGGGCACATGAACCTAAATTACATGGGTGTTGAAGAGCAGGGTACCATAAGGCTATGCTTCCATAGGCCCTATGGCTAATAGCCTATTAGCTACCTAGGACCTGATACACACATGCATGTATTTGTTGCATTACTTGCTATGTGAGGTTGACTGAGTGTGATGGTGAATGTGTAGGTGAATGTGTCAAAGTTGTGTATATGTGTGATAGCCTAGTGGGAAACTGTTTATATCATGGTATGTAGTGTTGTAACTCTGATCCCAGCAAAAGATATGTATGCTATTGCTAGGCAGGAAAAGCAGTATGGCATACGGTGTGACGTAGTCCCATGGTGTTGACTGGAGTGTGCCATTGTAGGCTAAAGCAGTACATGTATGCTTATTGATTGTTAACACTAGTGAATACAAATCCCGTATGAACTGTAGTACTACCTGAAGCTGTAGGCCTAAACAGCACAGTATGGTGTATATCCACATTGCTTGGAAACACTGTTTTGTTTGTTAACTGTAGTCCTCACACATTACATACCTCAGGCATGAGGTTTTGTAAGTGCTGACACACAGTACTGTATGGTACACAGATAAAACTCATCTGGATTGCCATACCTTTGTGTCTTGTAGGTATGTCTGATATGTGTGTGTGGGTATGCCTGTAACATGGCCTCGGTGGTATGTGTGTCACAGGATATAAGTGCATATCTAGCAACATGTATAGTGTAGTACAGCAGTATGCCACCTATATTGATGAATGTGCACATATGTTACTGAGGGGTTTGCTATCAACAAGTAGCGTGGTGTACTGGTAGTACTGTAACTGTACTTTACATTCATTTCAATGGATGACAAATGTCTGTATGCATTAGCTTCATATATACCTCCTGTGGCTAGGTGGTGCATTGTGTCACATACAGTGTGCCATGTACTGTTGTGTAGTCTTACATACTGGTTTCACTTTGTTGCTGTGCAGAACATGGTTTGGTATATAGTATGTGCCAGGCACTGTCAGGCAGTTGTGGGCTGAGCACTGATATGTGGTATTAAAAGTGTGTATCTACTGACAGCCAATAGGTTGCTATATATGGCATTTCATTGATGTCTGTACTTTAGAATGTTAAGTGTGCCACATGACTTGCTCACAATTATTGTTTTATTGTCTTCCAGGGACATGTCTCACAATCGAAAACCCATGTATTCCCCTGAAGAGGAGGAAGTCATCCTAGATGCCCTAATACAACATCACAACCTGCTGTTCTCCAGAACCAGCCAGGACCAGCATGGGCGCACTGCATTGAGGCAGGATGTTGTCCATCGGGTGAATGATGTAGGCATGCATAACCGGAGTTATGAGCAGGTACGCCATCACTGCAGTGATTTAATCAGACATGTCTGGCAGCATGCCTCCGATGTCCACAGACAACAACTTGCCACAGGTGGTGGTGCAGCAACACATCCACCCCTCACCAGAGTGGAAGAGCTGCTCCTCAGCGTGGTGGCTCCTGGCCAACCACTACAACAGACATGTGTCATCATGGAGGCCGGAGTCACCCAGCACGTCGACTCAGAGCGTGCAGGTAACATGGCATATCTGTAGACTACTGTTAGCTCGATTGTTAGAACATGCATTTATCAGAGGTGTACTGTGTATTTAGAAGATGTGGAGCCTGGTGTCATGCAATACTGATAATTTGGGACATAATCTGTATGCCTGTGGCTGTCACCTCATGTACTACTGTAAAATTGCAAACTCACAGCAGCAATGCCATAGTTGTTGACACTGACAAACTGTCTCATATCCTTGTAGTACCCTCTGGTGTGATAGCAAGACAGCAGACCCATGCTGGTGAGTGTTCTACATTTAATATAGCATATAACATGCGCATGTCATAGGAGAGTTGTAGGCCATATACACATGTAAAACACCTACACATAATGCATGCTCTGCATGTTCTCTGTGGGATTATGCACATCCCAGTAACATGAGTAGCTGCCTCAAACACATGCAATACACAGAGCATCCCAACCAATTGTGGTACACTCTAGTGGACATTGTATAGGCAGAGTCAATACACATGCACACAACATACACCACTTTGTCATATGCAGTAAGTGTTAATATGATACACATGGCGTATGCAGACACCTGCTGTAAGGTCAGACTCCAGTATCCCAAATGTCATCAACACAGCACACATACTATACGTGAGGGGTAGAGGCCTATCATGGGGCGGTGCGACACACTTCAACACACAACACATTCATGTTAAGCAATGCTCCCTGTTGAACACCTTACATACCTATGTAACAACTGGCTGTGAAATGGCTAATGTAGCCAAAGTGGTGCAGGTCAGGTACAGCAAGATAGTTGCCAGTGTGGCATACATTACTGGCCTTGAGTGACCACTTGATGCTGCCTGATGATGGCTCATGGTACTACATTACATGCAGTTACAGTAACTACAATACTACACATAGCATTCATTGCTATACACCTGACAGTTGTGTGCATCCGGCCATGGTATGTATACCTATGAGTGATGGTGCACAGGACATTGGAAAGCATTTTATACTTGCACAGCAATGTTGTGTCCATGTACACATTGTGTTCCAGGGTGAGGCCAATCATTGAACAACACACATGCATAAAAGATATGTATACTGTTATCAACAAAGACTCTCTACACTCACACTGCATGCTTTTGAGCAACACACATCTTGCATGCTGACACGTGTGATAGGACTCTTTGGCTTGTGATACTGTACTCCACCATCAACCACTAATGAGTAGGTTCTGTATTGCTGTTGGTGTGTGTCTGTGTCAACTTGACTGAGTAGTGTATTTGTGTGCATGCATTCATGTGTGCATGTGTTCATGTGTGCATGTGTTCATGTGTTCATGTGTGCATGTGTTCATGTGTTCATGTGTACATGTGCTCATGTGTTCATGTGTGCATGTGTACATGTGTGCATGTGTGCATGTGTGCATGTGTCCATGTGTGCTAACATCCTGTACAGATTGTAAAGTGTGTTTCCTGTCTTCCTCTCACAGGTGCTGAGGTTTTGTTGGATGAATGCAACAGGGAACCTGAAGTCACTGCCACAAATAGTGGACATGATGATACATGTGTTGTGGCACAGGCAGGTTTGACAGGGTCTGTCATTGGTCTGCCATTTGACAGTACACAGCTTTCCACCCCATCTATGTGCACATTCATACTGCCAGTACATCCCTCAACACCAATGGCCTTATCTGAGGAACAGCATACAGTAGGCATTGACCAGGATAGTGTGGTATCTATGGCACATGCAACCCCACACAGCAGCCATACCCAGACACCTGGAATGGTACCACATAGGCATATGTCCAGGGGTTCTCATGGGAGCATTGCTGGTCGTATTGCCCCTGGAAAATGTGCCCCCACAGGTCTCACAACCTCAGGTATGTTCCGGGCTGTAATGCAGGCACAGGCATGGATGGAACGGTACACCAGGAAGGGACTAAGGGCGCAGAGGGCTCATAACACTGCTATCAATGACAGTATCCGTGACCTTGCTGGTGCCATCCGTAATTACACCGAGGTCATTGATAGACATTGAGGGGAGACACTAGATGTCCTTCACAATGTAATGTCCATGTGCCAGGACAGTGCAGGATGGCTGAGACGTCGACATGCATGTATGCCAGGAACATCATCAGCTGGCAGTCATTGTGGATGACACACAAGTCCCAGCCACTCCCGTAGTGGCAGTACCAGCCACAGCAATGTTGGGGCTGGGCTGTCAATAGACCGTCCTAGATGACCACGTGCATGTGGCACTGGCCAGTCCCAGGAGGGACATGGGTCCAGTCGACATCCCTCTGCCTCTGACGATAGTACCCAGTCTGGCTTAGTACCCGATACTGTTCGTGGAACCCCTGCCAGGCACAGGTACTGTGTCCATGGCCGGAGACAGTGATCTGTACAGTCTGGCAGGTACAGTCTGTGGCTGTCCCACAACCTCCCGTATTTGGCAGCCACAAGGTGGAACTGTGAGCATGCAAGCACACACACATAAACCAAACACCTAGGGCTAACACATACACACACATAACATCAACATTGACTGTACTGTTGTCCCTCACACACATACACACACACACACACACACACACACACACACACACACACACACACACACACACACACACACACACACACACACACACACACACACACACACATGTCGATTGGATGGGTCATTGTCGGGCTCTGGCAAACCAACAACACACCCTATGCATATGATGAAACTGTGCCACCTCCTGTCATCTGTGACATTGATGCAGGAACAGGCTAACATGGTGCTGATGCACAAGGTGACCTAATAGCAGTGTAGCAATGTTAGCATGTTGTCAACAGTAAAGTATAATGATATCCTTGTAGGTATATCTGAGCAGGCATGATGCATTAAAGCTATGATTATCAATGTAGTATTGTTTACACCAGTGTTAATTCCAAAAATGTATTGTCCACCCATGTGCCACTTGGCTGATGTGTGTGGTACTGGCAGCATGTGTTGGTGAGTGGATGGTACGTGTGTGATGTGTGCAGTACAGATTTGCAGGTGCACATTTGTGAACATGGTGGAGGTGCACTGTCTGCATGTACGTGCATAGTGGACACATGGGAAGGGTGACATGCCCGGTATTACACAGTGTTAACACTTCATATTTTCTATTGGTGGCCAGTATGCATTTTGCTACACATATCTTACAACTTGGGTACACATGTGTGTATGACATGGTTTTACACTATGCTGTGGGTGATACTGTTAATATCGGTCATTGGTTTGCATTCTGGTAGTATACATAACCTCAACAGCCTGACTTTAACCAATCGTTAGATGATGTCTTGACAACTGACACACAGATGTAGGATACACAGTAGCATTTGAATCCTTCTGGTACTATACTATACCAGTTACCAGTGGTATTGACCGCCACCCATTCCTGGGACCACTCCTGTTTGGCATGTAGCCATCCTAGGTACAAGCAAACACACTAGGGATATGTCCGTCCACATCTGGTAATGCATACAGTGGCCTACAATGCATTCTCTGGATGAGACACTTATCCTCCACAAGGGTATCATACAGACAGATACCTGTTGACCAACCCGTGCTGTAAAGCTATAAGCCAACTATGGCATAGTCATCCACATTTACTATACATAGTATCCTGACAGTACCACATTGGTAGTAGCCCACAACATGTAGCAGGGGTATCGATGTGTACATACAGCCACATGTTATGTCATCTGTTCTTTGGTATTCACATTTCCAAAGGTATTCTGATGTCCCTCAGTGTATCACATAAGCAATAAGGGGTATGTATGCATATACACAGAGTTGTTGTACACCTATAATGAATGCCTATTATTGAAAGACTGTGTTGTGTTTGAAGATGTCTAAAATATACCCCAGGCATGAACCCTCACTCACACTATTCTATAGAAACTGTCATGGTTGTGTGTGACACAGATGACCTAGGCCACAGATCACTACAGTGGCTGGCCTTGTCACATACATACATATGTGACCTAAGGTCTGAGAAGCAGCAGCACAAACTGTCAATAGTAACAGATGTATTCGTGTAGAAAGCAGGCTTCACACCTATGAACTAATTGAGGTCACATGTACATATATGTATTTGCCACACAGATACCAATTGAGGTCACATGTACATATATGTATTTGCCACACAAATACCTGAAGTGTGCAATGCACATACTGTTGTTTTACTGATATGTCATACAGTAGTAAAAGGAAAACCCACAACACATTGACCAACAGTGTCACAGACACGCACTCAGCAATTGCAAGATTCAAACCCATACCTAACTATGTTATGATACTAGAGAGATATGCATTAACATGACACACTACATGCTTTAGTGGGAGTTTTTAATTCCACTGCTGTATTTGTGGGATACTGACATCATCAGACTTGCCAAAGAGGAATTTACCTTTTTTAATGTGTTTTCCTAGTCTCCAAAAATGGCACTGCTCTCAAAGGAAATCACACACACACAGCAATTGCAGGATTCAAACTCCTACCTAATTAGGTTATGAGTCTAGAAAGATACACATTAACACAATGCACTATATGCTTTACTGGGTGATTTCATTTCCACTGCTGTATTTGTGGGATACTGACATCATCAGACCTGCCAAACAGGAATTTACCTCTTTTAATGTGATTTCCCAGTCTCCAAAAAGGGCACTGCTCTCAAAGGAAATCACGCACACCCCCACACAGCAATGGCAGGATTCAACCCCCTACCTAACTATGTTATGATTCTAGAGAGATATGCATTAACACAATGCGCTATATGCTTTACTGGATAATGTTGTTTCCACTGCTTTATTTGTGGGATACTGACATCATCAGACTTGCCAAAGAGGAATTTACCTCTTTTAATGTGTTTTCCCAGTCTCCAAAAAGGGCACTCCTTTCAAAGGAAATCACATACACACCCCCACACTCCACAATTGCAGAATTCAAACCCCTACCTAACTATGTTATGATTCTAGAGAGATATGCATTAACACAATGCGCTATATGCTTTACTGGATAATGTTGTTTCCACTGCTTTATTTGTGGGATACTGACATCATCAGACTTGCCAAAGAGGAATCTACCTCTTTTAATGTGTTTTCCTAGTCTCCAAAAAGGGCACTCCTCTCAAAGGAAATCACGCACACCCCCACACAGCAATGGCAGGATTCAACCCCCTACCTAACTATGTTATGATTCTAGAGAGATATGCATTAACACAATGCGCTATATGCTTTACTGGATAATGTTGTTTCCACTGCTTTATTTGTGGGATACTGACATCATCAGACTTGCCAAAGAGGAATTTACCTCTTTTAATGTGTTTTCCCAGTCTCCAAAAAGGGCACTCCTTTCAAAGGAAATCACATACACACCCCCACACTCCACAATTGCAGAATTCAAACCCCTACCTAACTATGTTATGATTCTAGAGAGATATGCATTAACACAATGCGCTATATGCTTTACTGGATAATGTTGTTTCCACTGCTTTATTTGTGGGATACTGACATCATCAGACTTGCCAAAGAGGAATCTACCTCTTTTAATGTGTTTTCCTAGTCTCCAAAAAGGGCACTCCTCTCAAAGGAAATCAAACACACATGCATACACCCCCACTCAGCAATTACAGGATTCAAACCCCTACTTAACTATGTTATGATACCAGAAAGATACGCATTAACACAACATGCTACATGCTTTACTGGGTGGGTTATTTTCTCCTGCTATATTTGTAGGATGCTGACATCATCAGACGTGGTAATGTGTGTGCACTTTGTTTTATGCAATCCCAGGAATGAACCATGTGGGTCAGCAGGTGTTAATAGCTTGAACAGGACTCCAGAATTCTTTGTGTTTGGGAGGATGGTCTGTAGCAGGCTTGTGTGATCTATCTGTGGACAGATTGTCATTCCTTCATATGACAATACATATGTATGCACAGATCGTTGATTTGGTGGATATGACATGTGTCTGGGATGTTGATAAAGGGCTATTCAAAGTCTATGTGGGACGTGTGTAGCTCCTTTCAGTGATGTATGTCCTGGGTGGCTGCCTTGCAAACAGTCTAGCAGGTTTGGGAACCATGATCTGCCCATGAACATACAAAAGTTGGTAGGGTTGTGTGTTTGTCGGCTTCCAATAGCTCTGTTTATGACTTCAGTCATGATGGACTCCATGGCCTTGCAGATCAGACTTCATAGGCTTATAGGACTATAGTTCCCATGGTCTGTTGTGCACCAACACTTGTCGGGTGTGCCATATGCTGCTGTAACACATTCAACAGTTTCAGATCCTGTAGAGAGGGAGAGGCTCAACAGACTGTTCAGGTGCAGGGTATGTTTGTTCTGTAGTTCACTTATGACACATATAGGGAAACAATGTAATCCAATTGATGCCATGTTTTCTGCTTTGGGAGGAGCTGTTTACCCATTCTACATGTGATATCTCCTGGAATGATGATAGGGCCTTTTGTCAGTGGGAGGTGGGTATGTATGTATGGGCCTGTCTGACAGGATGTTGGCATTGTCAGTCAGGTGCAGTTGGCCCTGACTCAGGACATATATGAGTGTACATTGCTATTTATGACATAGCTGAAGGAGGTGTCATGGTTCTGTCTGGACTCCTTCGCAGATCATCTTTCCAAAACACTGACAAACCTGAACACTAAACCCCTGTTATACTCTTTTACACACTTAACACCCTACTGATCCTTTTTGATCAATCAACAGAGTATTTCCTCATAATATCCTGGCATGTCCAAAGGTCAGTTTCATGTGTACTCTCCAGTCCATCTGGTGAATATGGGAATTTTGAGGCAATGTTACAACTGCCCTGTGTACACAGACAACCCTCTCCTCCTCCCAACAAACTCAGATATATGTGAGAGATGCAACTATATAGGCAAACAGGAGGCTGAGCTCTCTTGACCCATGACTGGCACCGTCTATCAGGTGGTGAAGGTAACCACACACACCACAAATCCAGTCTCACATAGACCTATAGCAACAACAAACAAAATACATTACCACACAAACACATACTTGGAGGCTCTAAATAAAATCTGTCTAAGCAGCAGAGACCTCCAAAGCAGACACCCAAACAACTGCTACGCTACAACAATACCCACATATCACATAGTTCACAAAGTCAGTGTGCCACACAGTCACTGCCCTTAGAGCTAAACTACACACCTAATACACTTGTAATAGGTTACTCTATTGTCAGATACACTGACGTCCCACTCACCAGGCTGAGCAAGGAGTAGGTTACTTTGAGCTGTCTGTCTGGTGCCAGGATATGCCACATAACACATGCACTCGGTCACTCCAAAGCAAGAACAAATATGGCTCCATCATTGTCCATGCTGGTGTGAATGACCTCAGAGGTTCCTCCCTGGACTACACGACAAGAGCCATAGAGGAGCTCTCTGACCATGTAGGCCAGGCCAGTATGACCCTGACCTTGTGTAGCATCCTACCCTCACCAAGAATGATGTCACAGTATACAGACAAACTGATCAATTTTAACAGTTGGCTAATATATTGGTGTCATTCAAAGGGGATCCAGTGTCTGTCAGCCTGGGATGACATGCTCGACATGCCACGTAGCTTTGCTATGGATGGCTTGCACTTGTCACCCCTGGACTTTCGAATACTAGCTAAAGCTCTTGCCACTCCCATAGTGCCTTTTTTAGGCAAGGCTCAAAAGACAAACCCACCTCCATAGACAATACAAGGTAAAAGAAACTAAGGGTAATGCTGCTCAACACCAGATGTCTACACCTCAAAATGCACGCACTCAAGACTCTCCTCAGTATGGAGAATGTCAATATCTGTGCAGTAACAGACACCTGGTTCAGGCTCGTGAAAGCACCCCAGCACTACCAGGTTATACTTCATACCATGCTTTTCGGCCACAAGACTCGGACCGACCAACATAAATAGGGGGAGTATCCATATACATCACAGATACACACAGCTCCAGGTTAGTAGTACTAAACGAAGCATCGGAGACCATACATGTGCAACTAACAGTGGGCAAAACTGCCTTTCAGTTTGTAGCCTGCTACAGACCACCCTCCCAAACACAGGAACCCCACTTGGCTTTCCTGGGAACACTGGAGAATACGAAGGTCTCTTAAAACACCATTATATTGGGTGACTTCAACTACCCAAACATTGAGTGGGAATACTACTCAAACCCCAACACCCTTGCCCAACGGTTGCTATAATTTATAAACTGAAATGTTATGGCACAACTGGTCACCACACACAAAAGAGGGGAAAACATATTGGACCTGATCATCACCAACATGGGGATTCTATGTTCCACACCAGAGGTATACCCCTCATTGGTAAGGTCAGACCATACATTTATCTCACTGGACATCCATATCCCGTCCCCACCCCGATCCTAGGTAATCTCAGTGAAGAACTTCTCAAAAGCAAATGTCACACTTCTCAAAACTGAGGTGGTATCCTTCAAAGACCCTGGGGCAGTGGTAAATATGGCTCAGACTACTGAATCCTTTACAAACACATTCTATGGACAACTACTGGAATGCATGGATCGTGCTATCCCAAATAAAAACAAGACTCACTCCTCCAAAGGCAGGGGACCTGTCTGGTGGACCCCGACCATAAATAAGCTATACAATGAAAGGAGGAGGCTACTACATGATACAGCACAATCCCAAAAAGGGAAGGCATCTCTGATCAGTACTAGCAAGAAGCTATGATCACTCATGAATTCATCTAAGGCCCGCTTCGAATGGAAAATTGCACCAGACACTAAGGACAATCACAAGGCCTTCTTTAGTTATGTCAGGAACCTGGGTGGCAACTCCCAGATATACTGTGAGTTACTGCAAAATGACAAAACATACACTGAACCCACAGACATTGCCAACATCCTGACAAACAGGTACAGTGCAAATTCCCCCCCCCATCCCACCTAAAGAGCAAATGTCCATCCCAACAGAGTGTAGTCTCCCTGACATCACAGATGAACAGGTGAGAGCTGCCCTCTCCAAAGCAGACAACACAGCATCAATGGGACCAGACGGTGTCCCAGCCTGCATCTTACACGAGCTTCATGACAAAGTCACTGTTCATTATCAGACTTACTACAGGATATGTACCCAATGAATGGCATACAGCAACAGTGGTCCCACTCCACAAAGGTGGTGCCACAATGGACCATGGACACTATCACCCTATAAACCTAACTAGCCTGGTCTGCAAAGCTATGGAGTGTATCATCATAGAACTCATACACAAAGACATCAAGAACCTACAAACACTGGATCCTACCCAATTCAGCTTTGCTGAGGGCAGATCTTGCCTCTTGAACCTGGTCGACTTCTTTAAACAGTTACCAGGTCCACAGACGTAGGGAAGGTAGTTGACACAGCCTACCTGGACCTCGCAAAACCCTTCAACACAATACCCCACTCGGGCATCATACATACGCTCACCAGCTTAGATATCAACACATATGTCACAAGATGGATTGCTAACTGGATCAGAGATAGCAATCACATGGTCAGTATTGCAGGTGCCATGTCTGACTCTACACCAGTTACACGTGGCATCCCACAAGGCTCAGTCCTGGGACCTGTCTTGTTCAGTATATATTTCTCTGATGTACAGGCTAACACAGGAGGAATATGGCTGACCATGTTCGCAGATGACTGCAAACTGGGTGCCATAATCGACTCTCCAGCTGGCACATGCATCCTCCAAAAGGGTCTCACAAAGATGGATAACTGGTGCCAGAGCCATGGCCTACAGCTAAATGCCATTAAATGCATAGTCATCCCCTTTAGGAATAACAAAGTGGCCACACATTACCACATAGGTGGTAATCCATTAAGTACAGTAGAAGTTATTAGGGATTTGGGAACATGAGTAGTTAGTAATCTCGCCTTTGGCAGTCACGTTGCCAAAGTGGTTAGACAGACCTTCTATATAGCCCACCTTATCCCAAAAGGTTTCACATCTAGATCAAATGAGGTAATTGTGCTCCTATACTCATCAGGCCCATGATTGGATACAATGCCCCATTTGGGATGTACCTTACCCGACACCTGCAGCAACTGTAATGGCCACAAAAGTACCTCACCAAGTGGATCTAGGGACTCACACAGATGCCCCGTGCAGTTCGGCTAAAGTAACTACAGCTCTACTCAGTCGCTTACCGCCTACTCGGATGTGATCTGTGCCTGTTGTTTAAAGCCATGTCCAACCCAGAATTAATGGACATGCTCCACCTCAAGATATCTGAATCCCTTAGAGCTACACACTCCAGGGACTTAAACCTCAGCACAGATATTAATAGGACATGCTGGAGGGACAGACTCATATCCCAGAAGCTCCTCTCACTCTGGAATGAGATCCCAGTCCCGCATAGGCAGAGCCCCCCAGTGACCCCCTACAGGAGACATCTTGACGAGTGGATGGGTGATGGTATGTTTACCCCTGGGATCTCTTCTGGGTCCCTGTTAGACAGAGACACAATAAACTAAATGTAAAAGGGCTATCTTGTGTGACCTACTATTCACAGGCACAGTCTACTAATCTAACAGGGTTGCGAAAGCCAAACACACTCTGGCTAGGCTTATAAATGCCCTAGGGAAGATAGCCTAGTATCAACCTATGAACCTATGATAATGTTCGGGATGCACATTGTTTATTGATGATACTGATTGCAGGTTTTTTATCTTCTTTGCTTTCCCACTTTCTATGAACAGCCTAAGTATCTGCAGAACATATTTAATTATGACAGGGTTCCAATATATTATATATGTGTCTGTTGTCATATAACTGTCTGCACAAGGCGGATCGGTGAATAGTGAGAGGTTCCTGGGTTAACACATGCAACTGCCGGATATGTGTGGCCCACTGCTGTACTTAGACATGGCCTAAGTGTGTGAGCATGCCCAGCTTGGCCTTTCAGTGTTTTGTTGCCTGACATTTGTCTCATTTATTCGTGTGTGAGCATGCCCAGTGTGACCTTTCAGTATGTTGCTGTCTGACGTCTGCTACATTTGTTGATGTGTGTGAACATGACCAATATTAACATTTATACTATATGTGTGTTGAAAATCAGGATCTATTCTTACTGCAGGGCTCACCTTTGTGTCATAACTCAACAGTGATTATGCTGTGCCTGCAGGGTTTCCATGAGATACTTTGCATAGACTTATCAACATTTCTTCATACAGACTGACCAGCGAAATACTGTCATGGTTTAGTGGTTCAGTACTATGACTATAGTGCACATTATACTGGGTATGAGGCCTGTCACTGCTTTATATTTTCATACTGAGCAGACCAGACTGCTTAAGGACCAGTAGAGCAAATATGAGCATGTTGGCTTTTGTTCAGCTATGCCCAACTTAGACCAAGCTTGTCCAACATTGCTCAACATTAACCAACATTGCTGAACGTTGCCCAATATTGCTCAACATTGACCACAGTTGTGCTAGTTAGTGTGTGCAGTTTTGTTTACATATACTAAATGGTGGTAAAAGATGTTTAGCACTGCTTTATATTGCTTAACACATGGCAATCATGCCTCAGGTGGTGCTGCAGGGCTGCCTATGTCAGATGAACATACTACACTCCCTATACATGTTTGAAAACAGGTAGTGTCAAGTAAGGCATCCCTTTTACTATATGTGCAAGTCAGAGAGAGGTATCATTTCCAGGGTTCCTACTGAGCCAGTGTATGTGCTATGCGTTGCCTCTTTGCCAAGGCCAAAGCATACTGGGCACACCTCCTTCTGCCTACTGGGGCAGGCTCAGGTTGTTCCTCCTCCGAGTCACACTCTGCCTGTGATGGCCTTGGCAATGGTGGGGGGCTGTTTGGCCTGGGCCGACGCTGCTCCTGCTGCAGCTGTTTTCGCAGGATCATATTATGTAGCATAGCACATACCATGACAATTTGGGTAGATATAGTTGGTGAGTACTGCAAGGCTCTACCAGATGTGTCTAGGCACCAGAATCATGACTTGAGCAGCCCAAACACGTGCGTGTGCCTCATTACGGCATTCCTGTTCAGGTGTGTGTGTGTTTCTGATGGGTGTCATCAGCCACGGCTCCAGTGCATAGCCAGCATCCCCCACTAGGTGACCAAGAGGGATGTCCCCATTGGCAAATATCTGGTACAGCTGTGTCGGATGCCAGATATGGGAATCATGGTAGCTTCCAGGGCAGCCAGCACACACATTCAGTTTTATGCCCTGGGCATCACACACAACCTGGCAGTTGATGGAGGGGAAGCCCTTGCGGTTAAAGTAGACCCTACCCCGCTCACCAGCTGGTGCTTTGATGCATATGTGCGTGCAGTCTATTGCACCCACTACCTCAGGGTATTCCGCTATTTGCTGGAAGAGATGCATATTGCTGGCCAATACCTCACGGGAATTGGGGAAATATACATGATCACCGACATGTGCTGACATGGCATCCAGGAACTGGTGCAGTACCCTGGATGCTGATACCTGTGATATCCTCATCATATCACCAGTTTGTCTCTGGAAGGTACCTGTTGCTCATATTCTTAGGCCAACACATACCTTGGTTTCCACTGGGATGGGTTCCCCTCTGTTGATTCTGTGTGCGAGGCATGGCCTGCACAGCTTAACAATTTGCTGCATGAGGTCTCTATCCACTCTATAGTGCTCCGCTATCTCCAGCTCATGTAGCCCCTGATAGGTTACCCTGGGCCTGTACACTCTTCTCCGTCTCCTCACTGTGGGTTGTTCAGCAGCATTCGCATTGCCACCACCCTCAGCATGTTGCATATGTCGCCTTATAACAGCAATGGCAGCCCCTAACATTTTTTTGTCTCAGTAAAACTTTTTCAGTTTTCACTTCTATTAGCTTACTGCAGTGTTGCAGTGTCTCTGAGAGAAACATAGTGGAATGTTGTTTGCAAAGTTTTAAGTGCTGGGTTGGGCTGGGCTAGTGTACTGCCTGTGTAATTGCCTGATTCTGATTGTTTTCACCTGCTAGCTCCGTTAGTACTCCCTGGTTAACTTCCTTCTATTTGTTGTGCTTCCTTTTCCCTTTTTGTTTCCTCTGGGTGGCAGCGCTGCGCACACAAGTGCAAACACGCTCACACCAGCTCACACGCGCACACACATGCTTACTCGGACTGAAGCTTGCTTATTCTTGCTAAAACGCGCGCACACAGGTGCATACGTGCTTACACACATTTCAACAACCTTAGACATGCTTACTCCAGCTTAAACACGCGCACACAGTCTTACTCGGTTATACAGGCACGCACCCACGTGCAAGCACGTTGCAAGCACTTCAGCAAGAAACTTTAGTGTTATCCACGGCATACACCTTCAATTTCTTGCCTTTAGCTAGGGTGCCTGTTGAAACACCTCTTCCAGTGATGAGTAACTGACAGCAAACACATGCTACTCTGCTCCAATGAGCTTCACTTCTTTCATACATACTCCCCTCATGATGTCACCTATCTTCTACTCTGATACTCCCCTTATCATACTCCTACACTCCACTGACTGTGCTCATTTGCTATGTAAACTTGGGATTCACTATCCTTACCCTCATTTGCATAGGATTGCCTACTAATGCTTGGTTACATCTCTTAGACTGAGCTTCCCCCCTTAGCAACCTCTACTCGGTAGCCATGTTGTCTTCAGCCTGCCATTCCCTTGCATTGTACATTTGGAATTACAATAAAATCCATATTTGTGGATTTTAATTATTGGTATTCTGGTTTTTAGAGCGCAGCACATTTGTGCGGCACTGCGCTACGCTTAAACTTTGGAGATCGGGATAAAAAAATTATTTTATTTTTATTTTGCATCGGTGAACATTGTCAATGGCCGTATTTTTGGCCATTGGCATGCTTCCTCAACTGGATGTATCCTTTTTTTGGAGCTGTCAAGGCTCCGTTTTGCTATTTGCAGAATGGTACTCAGTTGTCAACGGAGTACATTTCTGCAAATAACACTACTCTTACTCGGACAGGTTCGGGTTTCCTGGATCGCAAATTTACCTAATTTGCATAGCTTTCACCTGAAATTGAGGTAATTTGCGTATCCTAGTCCTGTCCATGTAAGAGTCATTTTAGGAGCTCTCTTGCACACCCCTACCGGCTGTTCCTGGATTGCTCGGCGGACATGTTGGCTGCATGGAGTCTTACACTACTCTTAAACTCCATGCAAGTCTTCGTGAATCGGGCCCACTATTTAGAATATTTCTATTTTATTTTTATACTACAGAATAGGCATCTTTATTAATTTCTTTAAGACAAACTACCTAATCCTAAGTGATATACTGCCAAGCTTCAGATTCTCACCAAACCCAATTAGCTCCACAGAATACACAGAAATGTGCATCAGCACACAATGCCCTTGTCACTGACATAAGCAAACAACTCAGCAGCTTAATAACATCACTTAAGCTAAGTTTGAAAATAAAATAGCTAACCAAGCCATAAACAATCACAATGCATTTTTATGTTCAAAATCTCAAAAACACAATGCAGCAATGCTTTGAACTGATTGTGAACATTGTTGCCTACACAGAGGATGAAGCTATAGCAAAACTACTGACCAATAAATTTAGATCTAACTTTACTGCTCTCTTCCTTCCATCTGTCCCTCAAGATATACCTGAAACTGGCTCACCTTCATCTATCACACAAGACCAAGTCCTAAAAGTGGTATCAAAATCTAAACATACTGCATTGTTGTGTCCTGATAATATGCTCGGAAGTATCTTAAATAGCATAAATCATGATTTGGCAACACCCAAACAACAATTTTCAATCTCAGCCTCCATACAGGTTTTGTACAAGCAAATGGAGAACAGCTACAGAAACTCTCCTGCATAAGGGAGGACCTTTCACAGACCTACACAGGGATTCAATAAACTCTGTGCAGGAATAATGTTATTCCTTCAAGAAGTGGTTCATGTCCATGTAGCCACAGCAGCATGCCTTGCATATTCATGAAGGTGCATTGCTGTTTAAGCTACATGGACATAAACCATGAATGAGTGCAGGGAGAGTATCTAAATATTGCATGGACCACAAACACACCCCCTGCACTCAAAAAGTGCCATGTGGCACTTTCTAAACCTGATCTGGCATAATATTAGATAATTTCTCTAATATTATGCCAGTATTTCAGTGTCCGTGGACACTGAAATGATATAAATGAATGTCAGTGTCTGCGGACAGTGAAATACATACGGGACAGGTTCTGTGGCATACCCCCTGCATTGTAAAAGTGCTGTATGACACCTTGCCACCTGCTACAGCAGGAAATATGGACAAAGGCACAAACAATAGGGGAAATCCCTAAAAAGGGACACATCTGAAATATTGCCCTCACAAACTTAGAAAGTTGATAGAAAACAGGATATGTATTAGTATGAATCTCTGAAGGATAGAAGCCTGAAAGCCAAATGTATGCCATTATTTCCTGACTGCAGTCCTCAATGACTTGTCAGAACACCACAATACTCTCTATATAACATAATGATATAATAATATTATATATATTTTTTCTAGGCTAAGGAATGCTTAAGCGTAGCTAAGTGTGTGTGCATGTTATGGCCCTCCACTAACCATAGCTTAAACATCCCATAGGAGATAAATACAAATATACAGCTTAACTTCCCAAGCTGAGATAGTGTAGTGGTTAGAGCCCTGGCTTTCCGTACAGGCGTTCAAGTACCAAGACAAGCAAGTTATTTTTATACGGGAAAGCAGTGTTAACACTATTTTTTTAAACTTAAATTATGTAGTAGCTGTTTTTTGTCAACCAGGGTAGTGTAACTGGTGTAAAATATAAGTGTGAGTGCATATAACGTGAAACCACCCATGTATACACAAGTGTTCCATACAGTATAATCACACCCCTTGCCAATGTAAGGTAAGCACACAGAGGGATGTCATGTAAAGTAAATCATATACACTTAATAAATTAAGTCAGTATCCTGATATATTTAATAAATGAAAAGTGAGCAATGGTTAGCAATGCTCAGCAATGCTTAGCAGGTGCAACCATTGCTAAGACGTGAATGCTAAGCAGCAGGTAGCTCAGCTAAGAGGATTTGCACACTGCTTAGCAGAGCTTAACCTTTTTAAAATGGTCCAATGACAGCAAAGGACAAGAATATCACACTATTTAAATGGCACAGGTGGGAATATAGCCATAATTTGTTAGAGCTCATTTGTGCAGAAACAATGTCTGTCATAGGAGAGGGAGTGCACTTTTAGGCACACCACTGGAGCATTCAGGAGTTCAGGGTCATGGCTGGACTCCTAGTAAAAAAATATGAGATGAGACTGCTGTAGGGCCAGTACCATGGCTCTCAATACAAAGAAGAGGCCTGGGACTGTCTCACACATGCCATGGAAAAAGGTGAAAGACATGTATTTAAATTTAGGGTATTAAGTAAAATGGCAGTGAGTTTAAGGAGAGGTGACATTAACAATCTTTTGGAGTTGAGAGAATTTGAGTGGATTATTAGGCTATAGGCGGATGTACCACCTGGCTTAAATAATGTGGTTAGTTTAAAGCCAGTATTAGTTAAAAGGCAGAGAGAGAGAGGCTTTAATAGGTTATGACAAGTTTCTAGAACCTGATGTAATACACCATAGGATGTTAGATGTTACTAGTGACTTTTTTATTGTGTATAGATATATTAAATACTTATATAATATTTGTATAAGTTATTAATAATTTTTTATGTTTTATTCTAAGTAGAAGTGTTTTTATGTAAAGTAAGATTTTTTGTCTTTTTTTAGTATTTTTTATTTAGACCTTTATGAGTTGTATATTACTTTTAGTTTTGATTGTTAATTAGGGAGTGGGATGGGCTGAAGCATGTGATTTTATATTCTCCTATTTAAATGTTGATTTTTTTGTAATGACTCATACTGATGAAGGGTGTAGACCTGAAAGCTTTATCTAATAAAGTTCTTGGTGTGGTATTGTGGTTCACACATGACCTCACCAGTGCTACTGGTATCCCCTGGATTTGTAAGCAGGTACATCACCACTATCCCGACCTAAAGCATAGGAAGGGGACACTCTTGGACCAGTGTATCCCAGATGGATGGGACCGGAATGCTCCAGTAGTGTGTAAGTATCACTATCAAGTAGTTTGTAGCAAATACTAGCCTGAGAATGTGACAGACAGATATGCATAATGTGTGTTTTTCTCCCCTACAGCTGCAGCAGAGAGGGCTATGAATGTCGATGCCCATGGTGACAGACTGCTAAGGCTGCGCAGACAGGCTGGTGAGTACAACTCTATTTTGCAGTATATTGTTCAAATAGCTAAGCAGGAGTACATTGCTTACTGCTAGCAGGTATACTGTTAATGTGTGAACTGAATAAATAAAAAAGTTTTACTGACTAATATTGATGTACAATAAAGACTTTTACAAAAAACTGTTATATTTATTCTGGCATGTTGTTGTAGACATATATAGAATGTATACAGGTTCTTCACAGCAAATATGGCTGTGACAGCATACATTAACTGAGGTTCATCTGTGAACAAGCTGTTAAGCAAAACTGTAGATGGTGTAGCTGTAAAACGAGATATACATTAAATTGTGGAATATATACTGCACTAAGCTCTGAACCCTGATTAGTATTATGTAAAGTATCAAAGTGTGTTCCATGCAGGATTGCCTTGTGTTAACATTTGATTTCCAGATTGTAGTAATCCAAAGGAGTAATGCACAGTACAATAGCTATCTGTCATGCATGCATTACAGGATTACAAGTTCAGACTGTCTAACCGAGAGACTGTTAGGTAGAAACCAGTGAAACAAGAAGCAGCAGTTTCTCTGTAATTCATTGTGATGAGATATAGCTTAGTTGTTAATTTTGCACACCCAGACATGGTTCGAATCCAGGGAGTGGTACTAAGATGTGTGCATATCCACAGACAAGGAATCATGAATAAATGTAAAAACAGTCAAGTAATGTTAACAGATATTTTCTTCACAGGTTTTACAGGTAAGGAAATGTTGGTAGTAGCTTTATAAAGGGTATACTAATAAACTTTGTACAACTGCTCAATTGTCCCACCACATGCCTGCAAATTACATCAGGGTACGTACATACAATAGGCACTCTTCCCGAATCATACCTCTCAACTGTACAGATATTCACTGACTGTCCAGATATTTGTCTCAGATTTTTGATCCATTTTGCATAAAGTAATGGTATCATGGCAGATCAGTGGCAAATCGTTATAGACTAAAATTAGAAAATAATGATAGACATATAAGTGTCAGATGTCATATCCTTCAGAAAAGCCATGCAAATGAAAAACCTGTTATTTTATCAGCTTTCTAAATTTGTAAGAGCAATATCTAAAAAGTGTCCATATTTATGGGCCTTTGTCCCACTCTTATGTATGGATTTGTCCAGATGTCATGCTCTAAGAGGTTGAGAGGTATGTTCCTGATTCATCTCTCAAGTGTCATGCTGTCATGGCTAGTGGTCACTGCTGCAAATAATCCTGGACACAGATAGGAAACCAGCTGATGTATGGCAGTAGCACACTCACATAACAGCAGTTCAGGGTACCCCTATTGCGCCAGATATGTAATCCTGACATGTACGAGTCCCCTCTAGTCATGTACCCAGAGTTGTCACAGTTTGCCTCATACCATTCCAGGTTGACAGCTTAATAGGTATGTTTGTACTACAGAAGCTATGGGCCATAGGTAAATGTGAGGGCAGACTCATAGAGTATTGAACAGTACTGTTGTGGAAAATAGAAGCATAAAAAGTTGTTAATGGACCTTTTGTCTCACCCCCCACCCCTCATCTGCATCAGTAATTATTAATCATATACTACGGGTTTGTTGTGCTCCAACTCTAATGTTGGGACTTGTGTTATATTATTGTTAATATGTTTGATTGATTGCATGTTAACATACCTTGTTCAAATATCATTGTTGGTGGACTGTTGCTGTTAGTGTTACTGACATGCTGTTATGATGCATCCTGTTGTCACATTTATGCATGTGTTCTGTTTGCTATGCAACTGTTTCAAATCTGTTTTTTGGGGTTAATTGGAACACCTGCGCATGCTGTTATAACTAATCTTGAAATGTGTTGTTCATAACTAACCAAAATATTTTGTAAAACCTCAGCACCATAGCATGTTTGGGAAGGCAGATCCCAGTGGATCTGCCTGTCCCACCTCATCTGGCCATGAGACCCAACCTAGATATCCCTCATCCACTTGCCCTGCACCACCTTTGGGTGGAACCGCCACAGGGGATGGGGCCCATTCCCACCTGGGAGCGGGCATGGACAGGAGCCTGTCACCAGCAGTCAGGTCTGAGGTTTGATGTGCAGCACCCTTCAGTCTGAGTTCAGAGAGCAGCTGCACCAGGTTGAGGGGCGCCTGGTGCACCTCGAGGGGCAGGCCACCACTCCTGTCCAGCTGCCAGCACAGACACCTTTGGGAGCATGAAGATGCAGTGGTGACTGCCCATGGGTGGGGATCTCTGTCCCACTGTAACCATATGGATGCCCACGGGCTTCGGATTCTCAACCACCCTCCCCTTCAAATGTGCTTACCCCCCTCATGTGTCATATACTGCCCCTGTCTTCTGTCTTGTCTGTCTTGTCTGTCTCTCTACCCAACCTACCTCTCCAGATGTACCTACAATCATTCCCCAACATTGCACTCTCAGCTTAAAAAAAAAAAAAAGAAAAGAGCACCTGTCCCCTCAAAAATATTGTCCCATACATAGCTGTCCATTTCGCACATGTGTGCATTGGACACATAATCCAGTCCAATTGGCTTGACAACATATTTCTGTTGTCCTCACCCCTCTTTCTGGGATTTGAGTGTCCAAATTCACCTCCAAATTCTGTACAAATGCATAGCTGTTGCTGTATAAGAAATGGACAGCTATGGACCCCTACACCCATCCTGAACATCCCTAGCTATCTTTCATATTGTTTTTTCTCTCTGCGTGCTCCTTTTTCACCACTTTCCTATCACCCCTTTTTCTTTTCTTCTAAAGAAATTAGTTTGGGTGTAATGGGAGTAAGCAGGAGTAAGTGAGTTTGCGTGATGCTAAGTGAAGTCAACACAGATTAAGCATCTCTATGGTTAACTGTATGTTGGCATCGCTTAGCGTCACACAAACCCATGTAAACCTGCTTAAAGCCACTTAAAACCTGCTTTAATCACTCTGTCTCCATCAGCCATTGTTCTGGCTAGCAATAAAATAATCAGCACTGCCAAGTCTCGAACCCAGAGCTCTATACACCATTATCAGTGCACTGTACTAGTGCACCATCTGAGCTGCAGGTAGTTCTGATGCTTTTTCAAACATCTCATGCAGTAAAGTCATTCAACAGTAGGGAAAAGATTCTGTAGAATCAGTCAGATTTTGTATATATGCATATACACATATATGTATGTATGGAGATGCATATATTTGGAAAAATATATACATAATATATATAGAGGTAACCATATAAAATATATACATGTAAAATATATACATATATACATACATATATATATATATATATATACATACATATATATATATATATATATATATATATATATATATCTATATATATATGTCTATATATATATATATATATATATATATATATATATATATATAGATATAGATATATGCTCATAACATGTAATGGAGTAATACCTCAGAACCATACCTCTCAACCTCTTAATGCAAGAAATCTGGCCAAAGGCTGTCAAAATGGGGGGACAATGTGCCAAAAACTAGGGACCTATTTTAAATATTGCTCTTATAAATGTAGAAAGCTGCTAGAGTAACAGGGTTTGTTTCAGAATACATGTTCTGAAGGATGTGAGCTCTGAAACTGAAATGTATGTCATCATTTACTGACAGAAATCCTCAGATCATCACAGTGATTTACTAGAGAAATAAAAATAATGAATCTGTGGAAGAGACCAGAAATATGAGCAATAAACCTGGACATTCTGAAACAATCTGGCCAGTCGAGAGATATGCTTAGAACCCCTTAATGCAACAAATCTGGACCAAGCCTGACAAAGTGGGGAGAGAAAGCCATGAAAATATGGACATATCTGAAATACTGGAGTAGATAAGCTGACAGTTTGTGCAGTAACACCCTCCTTTCTGTTCTAACATATTTTGAATGAAATAGCACAAATCCAACACTCAATTACTTCTCACTAGTTGGAGACTTAAATCCTCATATCATGCCACTGATGTGTCAGAAATACACAACACTTATGGGGGCCAGACAACAGTACATCCTACAAATATCTGGACATAATATCACATTAGGGAAACTACACTCAGCTGCTAAGCATGTTACCAAGCAAAGTCCAATCTACAGTCAGATTGACACAACACTAACCCAAATCCATTATGGGGAATTACACATGTATTGGAAAATATATAAGGCACTGCAGGGATGTAACAGCACTGAAAAACAGACACCAGTGCGAAAGTGCATACCCACAAACAATTCCAGCACAGTCACAGTGACATACTGTAAGCCAAATGAACAGTAGAGTATAAGGACTGTGTGAACAAAAACATCATGTTTGCCACTCACACACTATCCCTACATATACTGGCCCAATTCACAGTGTAGTATGAATCCTGGCCATGGTACAGGACATGTCTCAGTCTGCCCCTACAAACATATACAGCTGATAGACCACCAGAAACTGGAGCAGCAGGCACAGTCAGATAGAACAGGAGCCATAACACAAAATTATCACCATAGCAGCTACAAGCAAACAGAATCTGAGGGTTATACTACTCAGTGCTAGAAGTCTAAATCTCAAAATGCATTAGCTCAAAGCACTCCTTAAAATGGAGAACATAGACATATGTGCAGTGACCGAGACCTGGTTCCAGGCTCTGAAGAGCACCCCAGCACTACCAAGCTATAATTCATACCACACCTTTCGGCCCCTAAACCTGGACTGAAGCACTAAAGGCAGTGGTGTCTGCATATTCATAAAGGATATGCACACCTCCAGATTAGTAGCCCAACATAATGCATCAAAGATACTTCAGGTGCAACTAACACTGGGTAAAACTGCAATCAAGGTTGTAGCCTGCTATAGATCCCCCACCATGTCCCAAGACTCCCACTCCACATTCCTAAACACACTGGAAAATATTAGGGTACAATCCAATACCCTTATACTGGGAGACTTTACCTACCCCTCCATTAACTGGGAAAATTACTCATGTACCAACACATTTGCTCAACGTTTTCTGGAATTCATTAATTCCAACTCCCTAGACCAACTCATTCTTACCCCCACCAGGGTAGAAACATCTTTGACCTCGTCATTATTAACATGGGCGACTGTTGCTCTACACCAGTAATCTACTGCTCCCTGGTCAGATCTGACCACAAGCTAATCACCATGGATCTCTACCCCCCCCCCCCGCAAAGTAAAACTGTAAAAAACTTCTCCAAAGCCAATTTTGGGCTTCTAAAAACAGAGGTGGCTAAGTTCACAACACCCATGCAAATGGAAAATAGGAGCATGACTGCTGAATCATACACTAATGCACTGTATGAGCACATACACAAGTGCATGGAAACAGAACCAAGATGCTCTCCTCCAAAAAAAAAAGGAAGACAATCTGGCGGTCCCCCACCATAAACAAACTCTGCAACAGAAGGAAAAAACTGCTGCAGAAAAGGGTAAATTCCCAAGACTGGAAAAATTCCATTGTTAGCCTCAGCAAAAAACTGAGATCCATCATCAAATCCTTTAAAGCTAGCTATGAAAACAAATTTGCTGCAGATTCTAAAGTCATCCACAAGGCATTCTATAGTTATGTCAAGAATCTACACGGCAATACTCAGATCTGCTCTGAATTACAGCACAATGGCAATACATATACAGAACCAACTGATATTGCCAACATATTGGCATACAGGTTCAGTATGAACTTTACCCCCCTTTCACCCCCCTAAAGGGCCTATCACAATACCAAGGAATGCCAAGTCCCTATTATCACAGCTACACAGGTAAAAAACGAACTGTCCAAAGCCAATAATACAGCTTCCATGGGATCTGATAATAGCCCTGGCTGTATTCTACATCAATTACAAAGTGAACTGGCACCACACCTAAGTACCCTGTTCAATCACAGATTCATTTTAGGCTTTGTTTATACCGAATGGTGCACTGCTATGATCATCCCACTCTACAATGGGGGAGCGACTACAGACCCTGGGAACTATTGCCCCATTAGTCTGATGTGTCTGATATGTAAGGCTATGGAGCGCATCACCATGGACCTTATAAATAAGGACATATGGAATCTCCAGACTATGGACCCCACACACCTTGGGTTTGTAAAAGGTAGATCATGCCTGCTGAACCTGATAGACTTTTTCGAGTCTGTCACCAGAGCTGTGGATGAGGGCAAGGTAGTTCACACAGCCTACCTAGATCTTGCCAAGGCCTTCAACACCATCCCTCACTCAGGAATCATAGATAGACTCACTAAACTAGGCATAAACTCCTATGTCATAAGATATGTTTCCAACTGGCTCACTGATATAACCCACACTGTGAAAGTAGTGGACTCCAAATCTGACTACTGACAAGTTACAAGTGGTGTCCCACAGGGATTGGTCCTTGGTCCTCTCCTGTTTGGCATCTAATTCTCTGAAGTTCAAGCCAACACAAAGGGACTCTGGCTGACCACATTCACAGATTATTGCAAACTAGGAGCCATTATTGATTCTCCAACTGATGTAGACATTCTACAAAAAGGCCTCACTGACACTAATGACTGGTGCCAGAACCATGGTCTTAAGCTCAATGCCAAAATGTGCATTGTCATTCCCTTTGGGAAAAATTCAGTGTCCATGAACTACCACATAGGTGGTAGCCCACTAAATACCGAATGTGTGATAAGAGACCTGGGGACACAGGTTGACAGCTTTGATAACCATATTGCCACTGTAGTCAGAAAGTCTTTCTATGTGGCACATCTCATTACATAAGGTTTCTCATCCAGAAAGAAAGAGATCATAATCCCTCTCTACTCGTCCCTCAGAGCACTTCACTGGCCCTCTTTAAGAGAAATCTTGATGAGTGGATGGGCAATAGGAAGTTCACCCCAGGGATCACTTCAGTGGCCTTGCTTGACAGGGGCACTGGGAGCTAACGTTGGGTAGCATGATGCCAGGGAATCTTCTTGGGCTAGGCTTATATAGGCTTCAGGGCCGTTAGCCTAGTACACACCTATGAACCTATGAACCTTTCTACCCACCTCCCTACACAGGCCAAATAACATTTACACAACACACTGTTATACAATCCTGACAGTCTTTCAACAATCCCCAGAATAGAGTCCCACAGAATGGCTAGCCTTTGTCCTCATATATAAGGCCTCTTCCACATAACATGTCTGGCATTCTGATACATCACTGGGATGACATCAGGAATGAAGGCACTAAATAATGATATACCATACCTATCAACCTCTGCATGACATCTTCACAAAGCCTGACATACTTGGGGGACAGAGGCCCAAAAACAGGGGCATATTTGAAATGTTGCTGTTATAAACTGAGAAAGTTGCTGGTATAACAGGGTTTGTTGTAACATATATTTTCTGAGGGATATGAAGTCAGAAACACAAATGGATGTTACCATTTACTGACTGCAATTCCCAGGGTATGCTACTGATATTCCAAAGACAAAAAATGTCTGAGGAACACACCAAATATAAGAGTCCAAACTCTGGCCTTTCTGCAGATAGCCCTACAGTTGAAATTTATGTCAACCATATAACACTGTCAGACTTAAAATTGCACAGAAAATCTATGTCCACACAAACCATGTTAAACTAGCATTAATCCAACTGTATAACAGCAAAACTTACATTATGTCTGGAACATTCTCCCTCATTTTGTTGGGCTGTCTCCACAGTTTTCATTGTAAGAGGTATTTCCAACTACCCTCTGTGATACTGTTGTTCACACACCTCCATGAAGTACTCAATTATAGGAGTGTGTTGTCATGGCATTGGCTATAGAAATAACAACACAGCAGTTCTGCATGCAGTTAAGAAGTGGGGGACACCAATGCACCAGCCATCAGCTGCTCATGAGCATTACCTACAAAAGGCAAGCTGCTGCCTATGCATAACAGATGTATACCCTATATCTTGGAGAGAGAGATAGAGAGAAAGACAAACCAACAGAAATCGGAATCTAACCAACTATACTTGGAAAAAAAAAGGTATGTCAAACAAGTAAGCATGTAATGGAATGCAGTAGGGGGTATGTAATAATGGGAAATAGGAAGTTCAACAAATATGTCTCAACAAGACTTTCTGTAGTGATATATTTCTGATCAGCACCTATGGCCATAGCATCTGGGTCTGTCTGCAGTGACATAGATCACAGCTCAGGCCCTTGAGTCACCACAGGAAAGGATGTCTCACATTGACTACTACTGGAGTGTATATTGAACAATACTGACTGTGACACTGCTAGGCAAGCTATTGGGATGTCGTAGATAAATATATGTTACTTGTGAATACAACTATAATATATGTGTTTGTCTCAGAAATGTGAGAGACCTATACAGGGCATTTGCTTATTAAACTACTGTTGCAGACGTGTGTATTGAACTGCATGTGATATACTGAGCTCATACCATTCAACTGTCCAGTGTTATGCACACTGACCATATGTGTGCCTTATATTTGTAGTCATTTACTCATAGAGTTGTTATGTATGGCAAATCATTGGCAAACCTGTGAAGACTGACATTACAACATCTCCTTCTTTTTCTTTTGGCTGTTCCCATTAGGGTCGCCACAGCGGATCATCTGTTTCCATTTTTTTCTGTCATCTGAATCTTGGTCTGTCATAGCAACCACCTGCATGTCCTCTTTCACCTCATCCAGACACCTTATCTTAGGCCTTCCTCTCTTCCTCTTACCTGGCAGCTTCATTTTTCCCAATATAGTCAGCGTCCCTCCTCAGCACATGTCCAAACTAACGTAATCTCTCCTCTCTGGCTGTGTCTCGAAACCGTCCAACCTGGGCTGACCCTCTAATATTCCTAACCCTGTCCACCCTCGTCACACCCAGTGCAAACCTTAACATCTTTAACTCTGCCACATCCAGCTCTGATTCCTGCCTTTTTGTCAATGATATTGTCTCCAACCCATATAACATAGCTGGTCTCACTATCCCCTTGTAGACCTTCCCTTTCACTGTTAATGGTACTCGTCTGTCACAAATCACTCCTGACACTCTTCTCCACCCTCTCCATCCTCCCTGTACTCCTCTACACCTCTCCTCCGTACTCATTATTACTCTGAACTGTTGATCCCAAGAATTTAAACTCATCCACCTTCACAAACTCTACTCCCTGCATCCTCACCATTCCTCTATCCTCCCTCTCATTCACACACATATATTCTGTCTTAGTCCTGCTGACTTTCATTCCTCTCCTCTCTAGACCATATCGCCACCTCTCCAGGTTCTCGTTAACCTGATCCCTACTCTCACTACAGATCACAATGTCATCTGCAAACATCATCTTCAACGGGAACTCCTGTTTGATCTTGTCTGGCAACCTGTCCATCACCACTGCCAGTAAGAAAGGGCTCATAGCTGATCCCTGATGTAATCCCACCTCCACCTTAAATGCATCCCTCACTCCCACTGCAGACCTCACTGCTGTCACACTACCCTTGTACATATTCTGTAGGGTACCTGTTATTTAATTGATCATCCTAAATGTCGAGTATTGGAAGATCAAATGGGGAAATTCAAAAAATAGAAATGTCGAAGCCACGGAAATTCAAATTCTTTCCCAGGGAAAAAAATTCAGTTGGCTGTTTCCATGGTTTCGACATTTTCTGTATTGTGGTGCAAAAGTTATGGATCAGGTTAAGATAAGTGCATAAGTGTGACGGATGTTGGGGTTAGGGTGCGGGTAAGGTAAGTGTGTGAAAGTGACAGACATTAAGGTTAGAGCACGGGTAAGGTAAGTGTGCGATAGTGACAGACTTTAGGGTTAGGGCGCAGATAAGGTAAGTGTGCGATAGTGATGGACTTTAAGGTTAGGGTGCGGGTAAGGTAAATGTGCGATAGTAACAGACTTTAGGGTTAGGGCATGGGTAAGGTAAGTGTGCGATAGTGATGGACTTTAGGGTTAGAGCATGGGTAAGATAAGTGTGCGATAGTGACAGACTTTAGGGTTAGGGTGTGGGTAAGGTATGTGTGTGCGATAGTGATAGACCTTAGGATTTGGGCTTGGGTTAAGGTTAGTGCATAGATAGTTGCATATGTAAGGTGTAGTGTATGTTTATTAAGTTTTTGGTATGCTTGTGTTGTGTGTGTGTTTTTCGGAACAGCAAATGTTTTCCCTGAGAAAAAATTTGCTCTTCTGAGGTTTCGTTGTTGTCATATTTCAAACTTCCAAATTCGAACATATGGTATTCAAAATTTTGGAAGTTTGGTTATATGATATAGACCCTATCCAGTAGCACTTTTACATGTTTCTCTGCCACTCCTGACTTCCTCATACAATACCACAACTCCTCTCTAGGAACCCTGTCATATACTTTCTCTAAGTCCATAAAGACACACTGCAACTCCTTCTGACCTTCTCTGTACTTCTCCATCAACACTCTCAGAGCAAACATTGCATCTGTAGTGCTCTTTCCTGGCATGAAACCATACTGCTGATCACTAATTATCACCTCCCTTCTTAACCTAGCTTCCACTACTCTTTCCCATAACTTCATGCTGTGACTTATCAGTGTTATCTCTCTGTAGTTATTACAGCTCTGCACATTTATTTTATTTATTTTACATTTGTTGACAGGGCTAGTCCAACTGGATATATGTCCATTTTCAGTAGAGGCCCAGGGGAGAAAAGCTCCACAAAACACAGTATTATTTATATTATGTGACATTTTACAAATGCAGGTACATTACAGATGTTTGCCATTCTTTACATTTCCTTGCATTTCTGCTTACAGAACCATGGTACATATCAGATATGGTTAGCCATACAAAGATATATCTAATAACATTAGTTTAAATATAAAAGCTCACTTTCTTAATAGTTAACAGAATAGTAACTAGCTTATACAGGTATAGTGATTAGTACCCAGAGATAAGTGAGGTAGTTGGTCAGGGTTAGCACACCCTTATTCTTAAAATTGCTACCTGAACACCTTTTCTCCATTCTTCACACATCCTCTCACTTTCCAAAACTTCATTAAACAATCTGGTTAAAAACTCCACTGCCATTTCACCTAAACACCTCCATGCTTCCACAGGTATGTCATTTGGAATAACAGCGTTTCAATTATTCATCCTCTTCATAGCTATCCTTACTTCCTCCATGCTAATCCACTGCACTTCATGATTCACTATCCACACATCATCCAACCTTCTCTCCCTGTCATTCTCTTCATTCATCAGCCCCTCAAAGTACTCTGTCCATCTGCTCAACACACTCTCCTCACTTGTGAGTACATTTCTCTTGTTATCCTTTATCACCCTAACCTGCTGCACATCTTTACTAGCTTTGTCCCTCTGTCTAGCCAATCAGTACAGGTCCTTTTCCCATCCTTTGTGTCCAACCTTTCATACAACTCTTCATATGCCTCATCCTTAGCCTTTGCCACCTCTCTCTTTGCCATGCAGCTCATCCCCTTATACTCCTGTCTACTTTCTTCATCTCTCTGACAATCCCACTTCTTCTTCGCCAACCTCTTTCTCTATATACTCTCCTGTACTTCCTCATTCCACTACCAGGTCTCCTTGTTCTCCTTCCTCTGTCCAGATGTCACAGCAAGCACCTTTCTAGCCATCTCTCTTACTAGTTCTGCTGTAGTTACCTAGATATTCAGTAACTCTTCACTGCCACCCAGTGCATTTCTTAACTCTTCCCTGAACTCAACCTCACAATCACCCTTTTTCATTTTCCACCATTTGATCCTTGGTGCTGCCATCACACTCCTCCTCTTCTTCTTGATCACCAGTGTCATCCTACAAACCACTATCCTATGCTGCCTAACTACACTTTCCCCTGCCACCACTTTACAGTCTCCAATCTCCTTCAAACTGGCCCTCCTGCATAGGCTATAATCCACCTGTATGCATCTTCCTCCACTCTTGTATGTCACCCTATGCTCCTCCCTCTTGTTAAAATATGTATTCACCACAGCCATGTCCATCCTTCTTGCAAAATCCACTACCATCTCACCTTCTGCATTCCTTTGCTTAACACCATACCTACCCATCACTTCCTCATCCCCTCTGTTGCCTTCACCAACATGCCCATTGAAATCTGCTCCAATCACCACACTCTTGCCCTTGGGTACAGTCATCACCACTTAATCCAACTCACTCCACAATATTTCTTTCTCATCCATCACACACCCAAATTGTGGTGCATATGCACTAACAACATTCATCATTACACCATCAATTTCCAGCTTCATAAACATCACTCTAGCCAACAGTCTTTTCACCTCCAAAAACACTCTTAGCACACTGTTCCTTCAGGATAAACACTACACCATTTCTCCTCCCACCCACACCATGATAGAACAATGTGGACCCACATCCGATACACCTAGCCTTACACCCCTTCCATCTGGTCTCTTAAACACACAATATATCAACCTTCTTTCTGTCTATCATATCAGCTAGCTCTGTCCCTTTTCCAGTCATACTGCCAAAATTTAAAGTCCCTACCCTCACTGCCACACTCCTAGCCTTTCTCCTCTCTTCCTGCCATATGAGTGTCAGACAAACTCCAGGGTATGTCTGTGAATGCAAAGGCTACTGTGCTATCAAATTACTTAAGTGTGTTACAGCAATATTAAGAAAGTGTCACTAATTTTGGCTCTTCACCCCCATGTATGTGTGGTATCCCCCAGATGTCCTGCTCTAAAAGGTTGAGAGGAACAACTGAGCAGCAAGAGTGTAAATACAGTGTGACATACTGACATAGAACAGAAATATATATCAGGCATTACCTGTGCACATGTATGTGTGAGTATGTGTACCTGGCCGCCTCATAACAACAGACATGGGATACAAAACATCAGGAAAATAAACTGTATGTGATGTACATGTGTGTAATCTTAGTTTTTGTGTATCCAGCAGAGTTAGATTTCTACAGCTACTGTTGTTGCATTGCCCTGACACAGACATAGATACTAGAATAAACATGATTATCAGGTTGAAATTGGAGAGGTGTCCAACTGTGTTATGACCTTGTGTCCATGCCTACTACAAACAGATATATGACCACCTACATAGCTGTATGGACTCAGCAATACCTTACTTGTAAAACCTGCCTCCATCAAGGTAGAGTAATCCCCTTTGCTGGACAGCAGCAATACACAAACCACATGATCAATCACTATATTAGCTGTACAGGGCAAAGCAGGAGCAGGCACCAACTTGGCAGCAAATTAACCTTTGTCTGAATGAGCATATAAGGTCACAGGTGGATTTCTGTAAGGCTAACTATGATTACAGATTGGACACATGCACCAAGAGCAATCATAAGGCTGTCTTTACATATGTCTGCAATCTCAGAGGCAACAATCGAACCCACCCTGTAATGGTGGTCAATCACACCACATACACACACACCATAGCTATAGCCAACCTGCTACAGACAGGTTTAGGGCAAACATCACCCCCTGGCTCACCATCAGTATAGGTGGATATGCACAGCACCTGCACCTCTCCCCTCCTTATCAGGGAGCAGGTGCATACTGACTAATCAAAGTTAACAAAAGCAAGTATCCACCTGATAACATTCCTGTCTGCATCTTACATGAACTCAGGCATATGCTTCCAACTCCATTACACACTGTATGCAAGCAAAGCCTGAGCACCACTGACATCCCATCTGCAAGGAAGATGGCCACTGTCATCCCTCTACACAAACATGAATAATGAATGGTGGGGGGAGCATGACACATCAGGAGCAGGAGTGCAATGCAGGTTCATACTGTGCTGAGAGATGACAGGGGTATGATGTGGTTGTAAGTGGTGGCTAATGATAGGCAATGTTCATATGCTGGCTCTGTAAATAACTTTGGGCAATTTTTGAGGTCCTGTGATGTGTTTCCCTGTTTATGTCTTCCAGGTACCATGCAGCGGCAGCCAGCATATACTGCAGCTGAAAATGCAGCCATCACTGATGCTATAATCCAGCACCATGGGATGATGCTTGGCTGTAGCTGACAAAATCTGAGGGGTGGAATGCCCTGTGGGACGACCTTGTCCACAGAGTTAACACCTTGGGCCATCATGGCCGCACATATGATCAGGTCAGGCATTGGGCAACTGACCTGATACATCGTGCCCGGCAATGGGTTGCTGCCGTGGCCAGGGACCGTGCTGCTACAGGTGGGAGTCCAGCCACAAAGACCCCACTTATGGCAACAGAGGAGCTCCTTACCAACCTTGGGGCAGTCCCCACACAATAGCCAACACAAGAAGCACAGGTCATAGAGGTGGGTGGCACCCAGGCAACAGGCAAGGAGCATCCAGGTATGGCCACATTACACATCAATTTAATCAGGTAGCTGTCATACTGTCTTGTATAGAGTATCTAGATGCATATGTCAGTTCAAACTGCATTTGTGGGTGGAGTTTAGTAATGCACACAAGTGCACATCTATGGTGAAGGAAAGCAAATTGTGTACTATCAGAGCTTGTACTGTACATGTGCAGAAAAGTAGCATTCATCTTGTACCAATGCCAAATGTGAGTCTGCTGAAAATACCTCTCCCCCACAACTACATAGGTCCCTCTGGTCTGGATGTGGGACAGCAGCCTGAAGCCAGTGGGTATGGGACTTTCCTGTTGTGGCCACCAGCACCCCAGGCATGTTAAGGTCATGCATTTGACCATGCACACAACTGTCACTCTCAGCCATATTGCGATATTTGTATGTTCACTTGTGGTGGGATTAACTGCATTGCAACACAGTGGTCATCACATGGGCCTATTTGCAGAAGTCACATATCTGTAGTATACCTCACAACCTGTCATTGCAAGAAATCTGGACAAAGACTGAAAAAATGGGGGGGGCAAAGACACTAAACTAGGGACATATTTTATAAATTAGTGTTATGGTGCTGCAGTAGCGTTGTCGCCTCATAGCAAGACGTTGTCCCATTCAATTCTTAGCTAGAGCGTCTTCTGTGTGGAGGCATACGTGAATGGGGCATGCCTTCATTGAAGGTTGTGCGTCAGGGCTGGTAACCCGGTACATAAAAATTCACTACCAATCATTAGCGGACCGGAGTTCCGCTGTGGCAACCCCTAACCAGGAAAAGCAAAAAGAAACAAACTAAAAAGTGTTGTACAGAGCATACAAATGGTGTACACACATCTGTTAGAATGCCAGGTATTTGTGATATACAAAAATGAGAGCACAATAAAACATTTCCGAACCCTTCCAACCTTTCATGTGACCTATAACCTGTACGATTCAAATGTAAAACAAACAAATCTGTTAGGGGAACAATAATGACACATAAAAAATGTACTAGGAGCTAGATGCATATATGTGTACAGGCTGAAGCTAATACTGTGTTAAAGCAGTTTTCGGTATAATTACAGCATTATGTTTTATTGGGTACACACCTGCCTCTATGATTAAAAGCAAATAACGGTCAGCTGTCTAACCAGGATTATCCTAACATTTACTCAGTTGCCTGCTACAGCAACAGCCATAGTTCGCATACAGCTTACGAAGCAGCAAAGGGATCTCATTTGTGAAAGGTATCAGCCCAGAGAAGGGTACACACACATTTCCACAGCATTGCATATACCATGGAACACAGTGAAGACAGTTATCAAATGGTGGTGAAAATATGGGGAAACAGTGACACTGCAAAGAACTGGACATCCCTCCAAATGTGTGGAAAAGACAAGACCCAAACTGGTCAGGCAGGCTGCCAGGAGACCTACGGCAACACCGAAGGAGTGGCAGGAATCTCTGGCAAGTACTGGTTATGTAATACATATGACAACAATCTCCTGTATTCTCCACATGTTTGGCCTATGGGGTAGGGTTGGAATATGGAAGCCTTTTCTCACACAGAACAACATCCAGGTCTGGCGAACATCTCAAGAAAATACATCAGGCCTTCCAAAAGCATGTGGGGAAATGTGTTATGGTGTAATGAGACCAAGGTTGCACTTTCTGGCCACAATACCAAAATGTTTGTTTGGCACAATAACAACACTGTGCATCAACAAAAGAACACCAACCCTATGGTAAAGCATGGTGATGGCAATGTCCTGCTTTGGGGTTGTTGTTCATAAACTGGAAGTGGGCCTTTAGCCAAGGTGGAGGGGATTAGGAACAGTTCCAAATACCAGTCCCTTTTGGCCCAAAATCTTCATGTGTCTGCTAGAAAGCTGTAGATGGAGAGGATTTATACCTTTCCACATGCCAATAACCCACACCATATATCCAAATCCAAAAAGGAATGTCTACACCAGAAGACAATCAATGTTTTGGAATGGACCAACCACAGTCCACACCTACATCCAACAGAAAATCTGTGGGGCTGCCCTGAAGAGGGCTGTGCAGAAGAGATGCACCCACAATCTGACAAAGTTGGAGAGATTCTGCAAGGGAGCATGTGCAAATATTACTAAGTCGAGATGTGCCATGCTGATACACACCTTCCCAAGAGGACTGACTGCTCTTATGAAATCAAAAGGTGCTTTAATAAAGTATTAGTTTAATGATGTGCACAGTCATGCAACCAGCCTATTGTATGTATTTCATCTTCTATATTTTACCCCTAACTGATGTGTTTGTTCTAAAACTGGATTGCGCAGGTTATAGGTCACATTAAAGGTGGGAAATGTTATCACATGATTTCTGTCATCTCATGTTATATATCAGTCAAACCTGGCATGTTAACAGGGGTGTCTACACTTATAATATCCACTGCAAATTTAGAAGGCTGTTAGTGTAACTGGTTTGGTTGTAAAATACATGTACTGCAGGTTTTGAAGTGTGAAACTCAAAATATGTCATTAATTAGTGACACCAGTCCTCAGATCATCCCAGTAATGTGTCAGACAAACACAGGATTTATGAAGAACAGACTAAAAATATGAGCTACACATGTAGACATTCAGTGACACTCTGTAAAGTTGAGAGGTATGTTTTGTAGGAGTTGCCACTATGCTATACAGGTGAACAGCAATTATGTGTATATGGGTGCAGTGTGTGCTACTTGAAGGCCCATCACCAACTAACACTATTCACGTATCCCAGAAGTGTATATAAGTAGTAACATTAAGTGGAAAGGGCTGCACTGCATGATGTTGAGGACTTGTCCAGGGTGTGTATATAGTGGTCTGACTGTGTTGTGAATGTCACCAGCTGGCTATTGTGATATCTGTGTAATGCCTGGCTGCCACCTCACCTCTGTGTGTGTGTGTGTGTGTGTGTGTGTGTGTGTGTGTGTGTGTGTGTGTGTGTGTGTGTGTGTGTGTGTGTGCGCGTGCATGTGTGTGTAACAGCAAATGTTATAGTGCAGGTATTAATTTACATATGTTGTATTCCCCCCACAGGTGGACATGGTGGTCGTGGTACCTCCTGCTCAGAATCTGATGTGAGTGTCTCTGCAGACTCTGACAATGATGATGATCATAGTCAGGCACAGGTGGGGTTGTCAGGGACTGAATCTGTGCCATTGGTTGGCACCCCACAGTCATCCACAATGGCGTCAGCCATGTGGACATAGGTCAGCACCAACACCTGCTGAGACTCTACTGGGCTATGCACCTTCACACTCCCATAGTGGCAGTGATACCAGCACTACCATAGGGGGGTTGCTGTCCACACCACAACATAGCAGGCCATGGGCATGTGGTCCTGGCTGGTCCTCTCAGGGACACAGATCCAGCAGACAGCAGTCACCATCAGGAAGCAGTACTGTATCTGGCCTTGAGCCTGCAGTGAGACCCCTGGCAGGACCAGTTCCTGTGTCCAAGGCCAGAGTCAGTGAACTGTACACCCTGCCATGTACGGTCCACAGCTATCCAAACTACCCCTGTGTAGGGCAGCCACATGGCATGACTGTGTGCATACATACACACACACACATCTGTATCACAGGCAGGTCACCTCCAGACACATACAGCACCTCTGCACAGCCCATCTATAGGCTACTCCTCCAAACACGCACACATGATGTCAACCGTATGGCTCAGCTGAGGCCCCTGGCAAACTCACACCACACCCTGTGCATATAATGAAATCTGTGCCACATCCCTGTTATCCATACCATCGATGCAGGGACATGCTGATATGGGTCTGATGCACGGGGTGAATATAGTACAGTGTAGCTATGTAATATTGAGTAAGGTGCTGTTTGCTTGCATTTGTTATGGGTACATATAAAGGTGCATGTACCATATTAGCCATGATGCATTATTGTTGTTAGTACCACTGATTGAATGTTGTCTGACATGCTGTATTCTGTTTGCGTTCCAGGTGTCTTTGTGTCTGCAGGCTGTAGCCCTGCAGACTTTACCAACATGGAGTATGGCAGAGTGGAAATACACCGGCCATTTCATGGCCAAGATACAGCTTTATATGTACATTTACCAGGTATATATGCATGCAACAGTGTGTGAGGGACACTGTTGTCAGACAGTGTGACCTTGCATACATACCCCTTGTCACAGACAGGTAGCCTTCAGACATGTCACCTCTGTGTTGTGTAGTACCACAGGCTCATACATACAGAACAGGTTACTGGAGTACTGTCAGTAGGTCTCTTACAAGTGTAGCCATTAGATTAACACTTGTTGCCCTTGCCATTTGTTTCCCATACACTCAAGCCTGATGCAGTCGGTGAGGGCATGCATGGTACTGTGTATGTATTCCTGAGTTCACAGGGTGAAACAGGGAGACAAAATGGTATATCATTCACATACACACAGTAAAGACTGACACAGGGGATGTGTATACAGTAACGTAAACACAGTTTGCAATAGACAGGTTAGTAAACCTACATATCCACTTTAATGTACAACAGTGCTACATACACATGACATGCCCCGCATAGATTATATGTGTGGGACATAACCCACTACCTCTTACAACATGTAATGTTGTGAATGCCTTCATGGATGGTGAGATAACCCACCAGAAATAGCAACTGGATTCATCTATTGCTCCTACAAGCCTGGACAAGTGATAGGGTAACAGACATTGTATCAGCTTGATGTTTCTGTCAGGTATGATATCTGATGCTGGCATGTGTGTCACTACACTAACTGTGACCTATTTGGCAATGATATCACATACATGGCCATTGTTAGGGGACACACACCAAATGTAGGTTGCAAACATCTGTATATTCCATAGACATCTGTACAGATGACTGGTATGGCCTGCACAATGGTTTAACATTCTGCATGTGAGGCAGATAACATTAACACACTATTTAAAGTAATGCCATTGGGAGGTGGTAAAAAGGCATGGATTGTGCACACATCACAATGGTATAACCCACATAATGATATGATTCTCACACAAACACACACAATTGCCAGTATTGAGGTTAGATTCCCTACCTATCTTGTTATTTCTACTATAGTGTTACACGGTTATCAGAGGCGCCATGGAGCTTACATGATTTCACCTTCTCCCAAGGTACTTCTAAGGAGCATGACATCAGCAGCCCTTGCAGAGTATGGTGATGGGAAGTGTATAGGGTGGGTAAAAACTCAAAATGGTATAACTCACACAGGACATGATTCTCAATGAATATTTGCCAATATTGAGATTAGAACCCCTTCTATCTAGTTATTTCTACTACAGTGCTACACAGTTATCAGATGTGTCATGAAGGTTATATGAGTTCACCTTGTCCCAAGGTACTTCTAAGGTGAATGAAATCAACAGGCTTTGTAAAACAGGGTGATGGGAAGTGTAGAGGCTGGTACATTACTCAAAATGGTATCACCCACACAGGATATGATTCTCAACCCAAACACACACAGTTGCCAGCATTGGGATTAGAACCCCTACCTATCTACTTATTTCTACTACAGTGTTATGCAGTTATCAGATGTGCTACAGAGCTTATATGATTTCATCTTATCCCAAGGTACTTTTAAAGTGAATGACATCAGCAGACTTTGTAAAGTAGGGTAATGGGAAGTGTACAGGGTGATACACAACTCAAAATGGTATCTCTCTCTCACACACACACACACACACACACACACACACACACACACACACACACACACACACACACACACACACACACACACATACACACACACACACACATTTGCTGGATCTGAGAGTAGAACCCCTGCCTATGTAGTTATTTGTAATATAGTACTATGCAGTTATCACACACGCTACAGAGCTTACTGGGCTGACAATTGGCCAAAAGTGCTGATAAGGGGAATGACATCAGTAGGACTGATAAAGTAGGACATTGGGTGAGAAACTTATCAAAATACTTCTTCCTACAAACATACACACTTATAAACCCACACACACACATTTGTTGGATCTGAGAGTAGAACCTCTGTCTGAGCTTACTTGGCTGACAATTGGCCAAAGGTGCTGATAAGGGGAAGGACATCAGCAGGACTGATAATGTAGGGCACTGGGTGGGACACCTATCAACATACTTCTTCCTACAAACATACACACTTATACATCCACATTTGCCAGATCTGAGAGTAGAACCCCTGTGTGTCTAGTTATTTGTACTATAGTATTACACAGTTATCATGCATGGTACAGAGCTTACTGGGCTGACAACTGGCCAAAGGTGCTGATAAGGGGAATGACATCAGCAGGACTGATAAAGTAGGGCATTGGGTGGGAAACTTATAAAAAATACTTCTTCCTACAAACATACACACTTACACACTTACTTATACACACACATTTGCTGGATCTGAGAGTAGAATCTCTGCCTATCTAGTTATTTGTACTACAGTGTTATACAGTTATCACAGGTGCTATAGAGCTTATGTTGCTAACAACTGGCCAAAGGTGCTGATAAGGGGAATGACATCAGCAGGACTGATAAGGCACTGAGAAGTATTGTGGGTGGGAATGGCCTAAAACTGTTTCACCTACAAACACACGAACACACACTCCCTCACTCTTACACACACAACTATCACATACACACAGAGTTACCATTACTGGGATTAGAGCCCCTATTTATCTAGATATTTGTACTATAGTGTTATGTAGTTATCACATGTGCTACAGAGCTTATAGGGGTAATAGGTGTCCAATGGTACTTCTAAGATGAATGACAGCAGCAGATCTTGTGAAGTAGGGCAAGTGTACTGAGTGGGAAAAGTCTCCTAATACTTAGACCTATGGATGGACATGGACACACACACACACACACACACACACACACACACACACACACACACACACACACACACACATACATGTGATGTGATATTATAACCCCAACCTCAGTACTATTACACAAAGGGGCTCACCTTTTATGAGGGCACGTGCAACTGTTTACAACTGGTATGCCACTGTCCATAACAGGACATCACTGTATGCCATTCAGGGTATCCGTGTGTGTGTGACTCACTCTGTCTGTGTCCCCCTGTGTCTCTATCTCTCTCTCCCTCTCTATCACTGTCTGTCTCTCACTTCCCCACATCTATGTGTGTATGCTTGACATATGTTATCTGTTGCCCATATATATGTCTGTGTATCACATGCAACAGATGCAGCTATATCACATATTGGCCACCTATAGCTAGCTGAAGGTAATCCTGTCTCATGTGTGTGTGTGTAGGTAAAGTTAAGATGTACATAGCTGTCTGTATGCACAGACATATATACACAATGCAGTCATATAGTCACATGTGGGTTCCAACATGTTCTGTGATTCTCTAAGTGTAGGAGCATGCCCAGTGTAAACTTCTATAATTAGAGTGGGACTCCATTCCAGAGATAAGTGTACTCCAGTCTGGGGTTTTGTTTGCCACAGCCATACCTTTCAGGAGTACACAGGACTTTCCTTGGGGTACTGGGTTTGTTTAGCAGACATTTTCTGACATATCTGTAGTCTGACACTGCAATGTTTTGTGTCATTACCTAGTGGCAGACATCCCCAGATTATCACAGCGTTTTACCAGAGGAATACTAGTTGTATGATGCGTAGACCAATAGTATGAGGTCAGCTATGTACATTCTTGCCCAACAAGGCCAGTTGTGAGGTGTGGCTACAGCCAGTTGAGTGATGACATGCTGTGTAAACAGTCCAGCAACTTGGTGATATACTGGCTGGGGATCTTCCGCTTGTGTGGTTGCTGGTGTGGCCATACCTCTCACCTGTACATTTTTTGGCAGATTGTCCAGGTGTTTGGCTAGAGATTTCACCCAGTCTATGAAAATGTGTGTATTTATGGCAAGTTAGTTACATATAATTGAAGAGTGATGTTACAAAATCATGACAGACATTATTGTTTCAGACTATATAACCTTCAGACAAATTTGCGCTACTGCAAACCCCTCACTGAACCAACTTTCTCAGTAAGTAAGGATGATATTTACAACACATGCCTATCATTGTGCCTTTGTTCCACTTTTATTTCTGCCCTTGTCCAGACGTCTTGCTGTCAGAGGCTGGGAGTTATGAGTGTGGGTACAGAGTGCATTTTACTGTGCAGTCATGTCCATTATATGTAAAAGCAAACATAAAAAAAGAAAATTATTGAAAATAACCACTGGCAACAGTTCCAGAAAGCACTATATTCACAAAAGCCTTAGGACCTCAGCTACACAGCCTTCAAGCAGTCCATTATATGTGTAGTATATTCCACACAGCACTGTGACTTCCAGGTATGTCAGTGGCAGAGCAGCAGGTATCATTAACATGCATAATAGTTGGCACTGCAGTTATCTGCACATGGCCCTGTCAAAGACAGCATTGTACCTAGGGCACTACAAGATGGTAGCCAGGAGAATGTGCTGGCCAGATCCTGACAGTATTAACCACACATACACATAGCTCATTGACCCCTGCATATTGTGGACATGCAACATGTTTTCATGTGTATTGGAACAGCCCTACCAATGTGTGCTATGCTGCTATTTCCCTGCAAACATACATGTTACTGCATTTCTGTGGGTATATGGGGGGCACACCTGTCAACTGTACACATTTGCACAGACTGTGCTGATATTTGCATTACATTTTGGTTCCATTTACCATACTATTGTGCCCTGTCTTGGGGACTAGAGGCATATCAGTAAAGACTACAAGTCAGACTGTAATGGCATACATTTGAGATTCAGATGTCTTACCCTTCATAACCTTACTGCAACTGCAAGAACTGCTGTGCTATCACTGTAGGAGTCTGTAGGAGGGTAATTCAACATTGCCACCATTTGTGGGCCTTTGCCAGACATTTCTCTCTGGTTTTCTACAACTGACTTACTTTGTGGGTCTGAGGGGGTGGGTATGGGACCCCACAGTGACATCCATGCCTGTGACCTATGACCCCAAGTTAGTTGGCCACACACATGTACTGCAGTGGGATTTGCCACCATGGGTACTACTGCATAGTGTGGGGAGGCAAGTAATGGACATACATTTCCTGGTGTCCCACATAGCTGTCAGTTGTATGCTGCAATCAAAGTAGGCCACCCTAGTCCCTTGCATGTATGCAGCATTGCCATAGATATACTACTAAAACATAATAATCCATTCATTTATTGTTAAGAAGACTGACTTACCTTGTGCCTGCGGCAGTTGTGAGGACAGTGATTGAGGGCTACCTATGTTGGATGAACACAGTATACTGCTTATACATGGTAGATTACAGGTAATGTGATGTGTGTCATCCATTTCACAGTGTGTGTGAGTCAGAGAGAAGTGTCAGTCCCTGGGTCCCTACAGCGTCAGTGTGTGTGCTATGCGTTGCCTCTTTGCCAAGGCCTGAGCAAACTGGGCATGCCTCCGTCTGACTATGGGAGCAGGCTCTCGGGCTTCCTCCTCTGAGTCCCTCTGTGTCTGTGGGGACCTTGGCAATGGTGGTGGGCTGTGTGGCCCTTCCCCATGCTGCTTCTGCTACAACTGTTTCCACAGGATCATATTGTGTTGCATGGCACATACTATGAACATGTGTGCACATGTAGGTGGAGAGTAATGCAAGACTCCACCAGATATGTCAAGGCAGTGTAACCATGACTTGAGTATCCCAAATACATGCTCTATAATGATCCTGGTTTGTGCACGTGTCTCATTATGGCATTCTTGAGTGGGTGTGTGTGCATTCTGATGGGTGTCATCATCCACAACTCCAGTGCCTACCCAGCATCCCCCACCAGATGGACATATGGGATGTTCCCACTGGCAAATGCCTGGTATAGCTGTGACAAATGCCAGATGTGGGAGTCGTGATAGCTTCCAGGGCTGCCAGCACACACATTCATGATAATACCCTGGACATTGCACACAACCTGGTAGTTGATGGATGGGAAGCCCTTGCGGTTTATGTAGACCCTACCCTGTTCACCAGGTGGTGCTTTGATGTGGATGTGTGTGCAGTCTATCACACCCAGTATCTCCGTGTATTCTGCTACATTGTGGAAGAGATGCATATTGCTGGTCCTCTCCTCATGGGTGTTGGGGAAGTAAATGTGCTCACTGGCATGTGGTAGTATGGCATCCAGAAGCTGGTGGAGTTCCCTGTATGTAGATACTTGTGAGACCCCCATGATGTTCCCAGTAGGTCTTTGGAAAGTACCTGTAGCTAGTATTCTTAAGGCTATACATACCTTGGCATCCACTGATGGATTCCACTCTGTTGTCTCTGAGTCTGAGCTGAGGCCAGCACAGCTGGATGATTTGATGCAGTATGGCTCCGTCCACTGTGTAACACTCTACTATCTCCAGATCATGAAGCCCCTGATAAGTTACCCTGGGTATGAACACTCCTCTCCTCCTCCTCCTTGGTCTGAGTTGGTTGTCAGCATTATCCTCCTCATCACCCTCAGCTTTATGCACATACTGAATGATCAAAGCAATGTCTCTCTCTAACATCTTTTTGATTAAAATTCCCCCACATATGTACACCAATGGTACAGAGTTTGTGTGAAAAAACAGACTGTAAGGTGTTTACATAGTTTATACTGTTGTGCTGCAGATGCTGCCTGTATGATTGGCTGACTATGATGCATTCCACCTGCCAGCTATGTTATCTGTACCTAATTGCTTTAATTTTGCTATTTTCCTTTTTTTTCTTTTTCCCCTTCCCATTTCTGCCCCTTTTACTTCTAGAGGTGTGCTGTGCAAACACGGTGCCCAAATGTAAACAGTCCTGCTATTTCCAAGGTTTTTTTGTTTTGTTTTAGATCCAGCGCTCGCTGCACAAACCCATTTAGCAATGGTAAACAATGAGAAATGGCCCTCCCCTAGACATGGACACGCTTTTAATTTCATATAATAAGTTAATACAGCCTGAGACACACCCCCTTGCTTAGCTGTGCTTAGCTTAGCTAAGCACAGCTAAGCACACCCCCTTGCTTAGCTGTGCTTAGCTAAGCTCATCTGGGAGCCATAGAACTCCAATGTGCTTACACCACGCATGACACACCCCCTTTTCATGTTTGCTGCTCCTCTGCCTAAATGATCATGTTATAGCACCTACACAGTTAGGTGAAGTTTGGCACTTAGAATATTTTTGCGATTCAGTAAATTTCCCCTCATTTGCATACCCCACTGTCTTAGTCCCTAGTTACTGCACTACACCAGAGCCTTTCCCCTTAGCAACCACTGTTACCTGGTATTGTTTTGATTTTGCATGCCATAGAATATAATGGCAAAATTCAAATTTCCCTTAAAATTATGTTTTCACATTTTTTCTTTTTAAATTTTTGGCACAATCCCATTTGCTCGCCGCTGCCCTATGCTTAAACATCCAAGATCGGCCAAAAAAAAACTTTATTTTTAGAAAAATGAAACACTTTTCCATGCCAATGGCCACATATTTAGCCATTGGCATGCCTAAAAATTATAATACATGCTTTTATTTGAGCTGTCATGCCTCTGTTTTACTTTTTGCGGAAATGTATTCTGCTAGTAGCCTAATACATTTCTGCAACTAACACTACTCTTGCACGGATGCCTGCCTGCTTGCTGAATCACTAATTCACCTCATTTGCATGATTTTCACAAGCAAATGAGGAAATTAGCATTATGCAGTGGTGTCCATGCAGGAATAGTGTAGGCAGGCTCATGCACGTCAGAAAAGTAGCTTACTGGATCACTCGGTGGTCATATTTCATGAGGGATGGCTACATTTTTCCTGCACCGTACCTCAACCCATCAAATCTTTTGGCACAATTCCATATTTAGGTATTGCAGAAAAGCTAAATTAACTGGGTATAAACCCCTATGTCACCCACTGAATTGCCAACTGGCTCACAAATAGGACACAAGAAATAAAAACAGGTGAAGTTACTTCCAGAAAGAGATCAGTCTCCAGTAGAATTTCACGAGGTTTGTTCTGGGACCTCTCCTCTTTGTCATTTGCCTTTCTGAAGTAAAATCCAATATCATAGGGCTCTGCCTGACTAAGTTTGAAAATAACTGTGAGCTAGGAGCAGTCATTGACTCCCCAGATGACTAAGCCATCTTGCAGGAAGGTTATATAAATAACTAGTGCTAAGATTATGGACTGAAACTAAATGCCAAAAAATGCATTATTGTATCCTCTGGGAAGTCATCTACCACATGAAATAACGACAGTGACAATATGCTCCTAAAAGATGACCCAGTTGTTCAGGATTTGGGAATCTATATGGATGGTGGCCTAACTTTTGACCAGCATACATCCAGTGTTGTAAGAATGTCCTTCTATACTGCACAACTTATAAAGAAAGAAATTGTGTCTAGATCTATGGATGTCATTGCCTACTTAACTCACCCCTCATTAAGCCAATCATTGAATATAATGCCCCCTTTGGCATTTATATGTCCAGACACATACAACTGGAATGCCCACAAAGATATCTTATTAAACAGATACACGGCCTACACAACATGTCCTAGATGGACCAACTCAAAGCTCTGTCACTATTTAGTATCCCATAGAACTCTGAGAGGTGACCTATATCTGTCATATGAGATAGCCTCTGATGCAATACTGATGGATTTATTGTACATCAGCAAGCCAAATCAGAAATACTTAGTCTAGGGATCTAAGCCTCTTCTGAAAAATCAACAAGATGGTTTGGTGGGGCAGGTGTATTTTGCAGAGGCTAACGCTGCTCAGGAACAGACTTCCCAGTGACATAAAAGAGAGTTCATCCTTTCTATATTCAAGATCAACTTTGATCTATGGATGAGAAACAGAAAATTTGCCTCAGGACTGCCCCCTGTACTACTAATGGACATTATTATCCCATGCATTGGTCCCTCAAATTATCTATGGTATGATCTCAGTTGTAATTTAAGCACAAAAAAGGGAAATTGACTAAGCTTAAAATGGACTAAAACGGCTGTTAGCCTCACACTTATTGATGAACCTATGACCCAATTAAAAAAGAAAGCCCAGTTTTAATAGTTTTATTATAAAAGTTTAGAGAAGGATGTGTTAGGATTTATTTACTACAGGAAGAGCTACCAGATGCTGTTGGAACCTGAAATTAAATGTCCAGAAATGCAAAAGACATCTGACTGTATAAAAAATTTGATTGCCACGTATTTTAAGTCTACTACTTAACTTTTGATCTGAAAGACTGTTCACATTGACTTATGGATTGCTATTATTCCATAGAAACTCCAAGTTCATTTTGCTTACTTAAAGAATTTGTTTCAGATATAGAAAAAAAATGAATTAATACAAAGCAAAACATACCTGAGAAGACATTCATTTTAATATTAGCATCTCCAGGAAGGAAATGGAATTTGACTATCGTCCAGTTGTCTAAGCCCATCTTGATTTCTTTCAAGGGTTTATTTAAAATTCATATATACAAACATATGAGTGTCAGGTTGACATTTCACTCCAAGAGTTTAAGCTCATTGAATGAAGCATTATACATAATTTTAGAAAATAGTTAAATTTAGTCATAGAAAAAAATGCTTGATTACGTTTTTTTATCCCAATGTATGATAACCATCAAGCCTTCCCTCAATCAGATGGTGCCATTTCATTCCTCCACTCTACAGATTTCACCAAGTGTTGAGGCAAGAACTGTTGGGGTATTATCTGGGCAGTGGGGATGATGGTGTGTTGTATCCTTGTTTGAATCCTGGTCAAAAGAACATTTTTGATTGGCCTAACCCTTCCCTATGGATGGGGGAGCAAGTGATCTGCCTCTCTGCTATAACTGACAATGCTGTCCCCTTGCAAATGTCTGTTTCCACACATTCCCTGTGAAGGGTACCATACATTGGTGGCTTGGCGAGCCTAACAAGCCTGTCTCTGACAAAGACTGTCCATTAAGGGATATTGGCAATTGTATTCATCTCTACCACACATTATTACTGGATGGTCTCACCCACACTCTCTGTCAGTGCTATTAATTGCCTGATCTACTTGCCAAACACAGGTTATGCAGGCAGTTGTCAGGGCTTTGTGTCTCTGCACCACTTCTGCCAACACTAATTTGAACCTTTAAGCAGAAAAAAGCACCAAAAGGTAAACTGTTGAAACAAAACACAACGTAGCAGTTTCCAAGCCTTTTATATAGTCCAGGATATATGAAACAACTGTTGCAATTTCACAGCACAAACAATTCCACAAAAAGTTCCAGCTCCAAACCTTTTTTTAATAGTCCAGGATATATGAAAAAACTGTTAAAATGCCACAGCACAAACAATTCCACAAGAAGTTAAGCACTTTCACTTAGGTGTATCCCAAGCTTCATCAGAACTTGGAATAAAATCAATCAGCCACTTTTAAACAAATTCAAAAATGTCAGCCAATAGTACCATCTCATGCATAATTAATTAAATAAATTCATTCTCCTGCATTATTTAAAGCCATAGTAAAATATATGCTGTAGTAAACCCTTGTGTTAAAACAGCAGCAACCAAGATGAATACACATATTCTAGCTGTCATAATAAAATACATATTGTCATGAATCCTTGTTTAAAACTATAGCAAACAAAATAAATGCATATACTCTTACCTTTTTTAAAGTTTAGCTGCCCTTAATTTAAGCACACTGTTAATACTAACATGATCATTCAGTCCCGTTTTTTACGTTGAATCCAGCCTAAGCTACCAGTATAGTTCTTTGTATTCTAAAAGGGCTTCCCAAAGTCTACCCCTTATATCTGGTTTCACTTGTTTAAGTACAGAGAACTTGAAAATATCATTCTTAAAATCTTTCTTGAGTCTAAATAAAGCATCTGTATCTTTTTCCTGGGAGATCTCATGCAAGTGATCATATATTCTTCTTTTCAGTGGTCTCTCTGTCTTGCCTATATAAAAGCTAAGGTATGTCTGACAGACACTGATGTACACAACCCCTTTGCTGCTACAATTAAAATGCTCCTTAAATTTAATTTTAAACTTTCAGGATGGGATACTGATACTGTCCTGCTCTAAAATATTACTACATTGTTGACAAAAACACACTTGTATGTTCCCCCTTTCTTGTGGTGTATAACTGTACTTTTTTCACTACCAAGGTTTTCCAGTATTTCCTTTAAATTCATATCTCTCTTTTTAATAAATGTCAGTACTGATGGAATCATTTTGCTGGTTTCACTATTTATAACCAAAAGTTTCCAGTATTTCCTAATACGGTTCTCAATTTCACTGGAATAAAATGGGTGTGTGTATAAATGCCATTTCATAATTCAGCCCTTTATTTTCCATATTATGATTACTTTGTGGTAAAACTTTCCCCAAAATTGGGTCATGTTTTCCTTTCCTCCCTTGGTCCACTTCTTTCATCAATTGACTAATCAAGTTTTTGGGGTACCTTCTCTCTGAGAAGAACCCCTTCATCACCTTCATTTCCTCCAAGAAAACCCAATCCTCACTGCACATGCTTGATGCCCTAATTAATTGCCCCTTAATAATACCCTTCTTTTGATTATAGGGGTGCTCACTCTCAAAATGTAAATAGTAGTTCAAGTGTGTGGATTTTCAGAAAATCTTGGAATGGAATTTCTTCTCTTCCCTAACCTTATATATGGTCACATCTAAATAATTGATGAATTCTTGTGAAGTGTGCCAAGTAAATTTCAAAAAGGAAGTTGTAGTCCCAATATATTCCAAAAATTGGTTTAACTGGGTTTCCGTCCCCTTCCAGAAAAGACAAATATCTTCTAAAAACCTGGTATATAAGGAAATATAATTGTTCCAAGGGATTCACACACACACACACACACACACACACACACACACACACACACACACACACACACACACACACACACACTTTATTCCAGTAAAATTGAGAACATTATTTGGAAGCATTGGAAAGTTTTGGTTATAAATAGTGAAACCAGCAAAATTATTCCATTAGTATCGACATTTATTAAAAAGAAAGATATGAATTTAAAGGAAATGCTGGAAAACCATGGTAGTAACAAAAGTATAGTTAGATCCCCATAAGAAAGGGGAATATACAAATGTGTTTTTTGTCAACAATGTAGTAATATTTTAGAGCAGGAAAGTATCAGTATCCCATTCAGAAAGTTTAAAATTAAATTTAAGGAGCAGTTTAATTGTAGCAGAAAAGGGGTTGTGTACATCAGCATCTGTCAGAGATGCCTTAGCTTTTATATAGGGAAGACAGAGAAACCACTGAAAAGAATAATATATGAATACTTGCATGAGATCTTTCAGGAAAAGGATACAAATGCTTTATTTAGACACAAGAAAGATTGTAAGAATGGTATTTTCAAATTCTCTGTACTTGAACAACTGAAACCAGATATAAGGGGAATACACATAACTATACTGGTAGCTTAGGCTGGATTCAACTAAAAAAATGGGACTGAATGATCATGTTTGTATTAACAGTGTCCTTAAATTAAGGGCAGCTAAATGTTAGAAAAGGAAAGAGTATATGCATTTATTTTGTTTGCTATTGTTTTAAACAAGGATTCATGACAGTATGTATTTTATTATGGCAGCTAGAATATGTGTATTCATCTTGGTTGCTGCTGTTTTAACACAAGGGTTTACTACAGCATATATTTTACTATGGCTTTAAATAATGCAGGGAATGAATTTATTTAATTAATTATGCATGAGATGGTACTATTTGCTGACAATTTTTGAATTTGTTTAAAAGTGGTTGATTGATTTTATTCCATGCGTTTTCTCTCCATTGTTTTCTTTTTGTCACTTTGGTCTTTACTTGAGATGTACAAATCTAATATAAGGTTTAAATATGTGGTTGTAATTGATATGTTTAATTATCACACAGACCTTGAAGCCACTGATTTGTATACATTCCCAGTTAGTAGACGTTGCCCTTTCAGAAATGTACATGGTGATGAACAGATCAACAAGGCAGCTCAGCACATAGGTGCATTGAAATTCATGCTGCTGTAACAATTGTTATAAATTCTAGCCTCTGTCTAAATGGTCGAGTGGTTGGGCATAAGCCAAGACAAGATGCATAGGAGCCTTTCTTTACTAGTATTATGCCCCTAAGTAAAAGTTGTGTTTTAAAATCTTATAATTAGGGAGTTATTTTATCATTTGTTACATTGTGATCTTGTGAATTTTTGTTACTGAAGGTCACTAGTGGTTTAGACCAAGCAAGGATATTGGAGTTTAGTATGGACAGTATGAAAATTAAAAAAAAAATGAAATGAAGTGCTTAAGAGGTATAACATGAGTGAAGTAAAAATGTTTATAACAATGAATTTTAATTCCATGGTGTGTCCAGTGAAGTATAAAATGTCGTAGCAGTATTTTAAAATTAGAAAAAGTAGATGCACCTTCTGTGCAAAAGTTGCATCTAACAAATGCAGCTTGTGGAAAATTCAGTTTTAGAAAATGGAACATTAAAACATTTGCACAATGTTGAAGACAGTATAGTCTTTTTGAAAAAGAAAATAATTAGAAGTGATCTTAAATAGTCTGTGAGGATGCAGGCAGTTGGTAGTTTCAATTAATGTAAAAACTGGGGAAATAACATTTATTTTCCTTTCTTATTAATGTCCTTCTACCATCAACAAAACATTAACGGAATTCTATGGGAGAGGTACATTAAATGGGCAAGAGGTACCATATTTATTGCATGGAATATAAATATTATTTTAAACCCCAAAAAGACTGTAAGTTTGTACTAAGAGTAGTAAATTAATGAATTTATTGTGAAAAAAGTAAAAGTTAGGTATGCAGAATGTGGGTGTGGCAGCTGGAAACATTTCACTCATACCTGAGAACTGAAACTATACTAGAATATTTTCATTTGGCTCTAATCACCATCATTATTGTGCTGCACACTGATGTCCCACTCACCAGAATGAAGAAGGAGAAGCTTACGATCAGTTGTCTATTAGGGACCAAGATCCACCAGATCACGTGCTCACTTAAGTCACTGAACCACAAGTACCAGTGTTACTCAGACATAGCCCATGCGACCTAAGACATAACTCCTTGGACTATATGAATAGAGACATGATGGAGCTCTCAGACTTTGTGTCACAGACGGATATGCAAGCTCCTAGCATTGTACAGCATTCTATCTTCTACAAGGATAATACCACAATATGAACAGAAAATAATTAACTTTACTAATATGCCTAGTTTTTTATGTCATTTAAAGGGGGTGTAATATCTATCAGCCTTGGAAGATATGACTGATAATCCATGCTGCTTCATTAGGGATACGCTGCACTTGTCCCCTCTAGGCTTTTGAATATTGCTAAATCTTGTCCACCCCATAGTGCCTTTTTTTTAGGAACTGCCAACCTGATAAACAGTTCAGCAAAACTAAATCAACTCCAGTTCCCAATTCTGGGTAATTTAAAGGTAAAATTGACCAAAGTCAGGAATCTTAAAAAAAAAGGTCTATTTCCTGCAAGTTCTTCTTACCCCAGAAAACATGGATGTCTGTGTAGTTGTTCAGGCATGGTTTAAAGGCACAGACAGCACCCCAGCAGTGCAGGGCTATGATGTCTTCTACACTTAGATCAGATACTGCACAGATAGGGAAAAAAGGTAAAGCTGCCTAAATTTACATAAAAAACAAACACACCCCAATGCTGATCAAGTAATATGATGCATTTGAGCTTCTCCATTTACATTTCACCATAAGCAAAGTACCATACCATTTCCAAGCTAATCAACCCCCTCTGTTTACCAGAAATGTATACCATTTACTTATATTAATTAGAGTCACTCCCCATTTAAACCTACATCATATTTATGGGCTATTTCAACTATCCCACTATAAAGTGAGAATCACGTGACCCTAAACTCATAGTCCAAAGATTCCTGGGTATTTCATCATTATTGTCCTTGATTAGCTAGACAGAAGCCCACCAGGGGTGCAAACAGCCTTGACCTAGTCCTCACTAACATAGAGAAACATTGGCCCCCCACCTCCACCCTAAGTGTAATGTCATCAAAGGTCAGGTCAGACCATAAAGTTATCTCCAAATAAAAATAAAGTTTTGGACAGCAGTCTACCCTGGATTTTTTAGACCTACTTCAAGTGAACCCTGGCAAATCTTAATGTCCACCCTAAATGGAGGGAACACTACTGCTTAAACAGAGCCATTCACAATGACCCTTTACAATCATGCATACAGATGCATAGACACAGCAGTACCAATCCAAAATAAGCACAGGGGAAACACAAACAACAAGCTATCCTGGTGGCATCTCAGCATTAATAGCTTGTACAACAGAAGGATGAAAATCATGTCCACAAATATGAAGTGCAAATGCCCAATAAGGTAAGAACTACCAAAGCTTAAGTCTGAGGTGAAACCTGCCTCCAAGGCTAAGATCCAAGGTTAAAGACAATCATAAGGGATTCTTCAGCCTCAAAGGCAATACACAATAATGTGGCAAACTAATTGCAAATGGAGCCACTTATACTGAGCTTGAGAATATAGCAAATAGGATCATAGTAGGAAGTTACTAGGCTATTGGCCCTGAGGCCCTTACAAGCCTAGCCAAGAATTTAGCCCATGTTCTGACAAGTCACACCTGATGCCGCTGTCCAGCAGGGACACAGGTGGAATCCCAGGGGTGTATTTTATGTTCCCCATCCGGTTATCCAGGTTGTGATTAAAAAGAGTTAATGATGTACTCTGCTTGATGTGGAGAGGGAGTCTATTCCACAGAAGGGGGAGTCTCTAGGACAAAAATCTATCCCACCAGCACATCCTATTGATGTCACTGACTAGGTTGAGATTGTGCATATGGGTTACTTGAGTTGAGCTAGACTTGCGGATATGCAGCAGTCCCCTCAAGGACATCAGTATAAGTGGCTCCATTTGCAATGAGATAGCTTTGTATGCCAGACAGAGGTCACCTCTGAGGAGTCTGTTTGAGACTGAGTAGAGGGACAGGGCTTTTAGCCTATCAGTGTAGTGTAGATGTTTGAAGCCCTGGATTATCCTAGAGAGGATGGAACCTCTTGTGGTCTCTCCAGCTGCTGCATGTGCTTTGTGAGGTACATGCCAAAAGGGGCATTGTACTCAACAATGGGTCTTATAAGGGAAGAATAAAGGGATGTTATGACCTCCTTGTCCCTGTATAAGATACCATTACTAATGAGGTGGGCCATGTAGAAAACTATTCATACAATGGAGGCAATATGGTAATCAAAAGTCAGTTGCTATCAACCTGGGTGAACAAGTCCCTCACAACTGATTGCAAAGACTAAAGTCACCCAGGATCAGGGTAAAGGATTGAATACTGATAGGTTTGAATAGGTCCAGATAGGTGGAGATGGCATCTTTAGTTAAAGTTAGTGACCTATAGCTAGCTATGATTTGAATAAGGGTCTTGTTAATGGTTAACTGCATCTGGAGTGTCTCATGTGTGTCCTACTTGTTGACCAGCCTGGAGATGTTTATGTCTTTAATATATATTGCAACTCCACCTCCTTTTGCTTTGATGCCCACGGATTGGGGTCTGAATGTATGATAGGATGAGTAACCTGGTATGGCTTGGGTGCTCTCTGCAGTTTTGAACCAGGTTTCTGTGACTGCACAAATGTCAGCATCTTCCAGGGTTAAGAATGCTTGCAATGAGTGCAGTTTCATGTTTAGACTCCTAGCATTTAGCATCATGTCCTTTAATTTGTGTTTTGATGAAAGTTTCATGTTGGTAGTTTTAATCTCATGGCATTGCCGAAAAAAAGGCACTATGGGGGAGGCAGGAGCCTTTGCCAGAAACCTGAAGCCCAAGATAGACAGATGCAGGCCATCTCTGGAAAAGCATTGTGGTCTGTTGATCATGTCTTCCCAGGATGTCAGGTACTGGATCCCCTTGGAATGACACCAGAAACTAAGCCAATTGTTAAAGTCAATCATTTTCTGTTTGTATTGAAGCATCATTCTGGGTGATGGTGAAATGCTGCTTAAGGATAGAAACATACCTGCCGGGGACACATATTCAGCAAGCTCAATCATGTCTCTTTTCATATAGTCCATGGAGGTACGTCTCAAGTCATTCACGCCAACATGGACTATGACAGAGTCATAACAGTACCTGTTGTTGAGAGACTTGAGTCCATGGGTGATATGGTGAATTCTGGCACTGGACAAACAACTAACCATGACTTTCTCCTTATCCAGCCTGTTGAGGGGTACAACTGTGTGTCTCTCAATGGAGTCTCCTGTGATTAATATGTTGGGTTTATGTTTAGGCTTTAGTGGCTGTGAGACACAGGTGTGTGGACTACATGTGGTGTGTGGTGAGGTAGACAGTGGCGTTCGGGTGTGTTTTTGCCTTGGAAGTCTCTTTTGTTTGGGTATGTTTTTGTTGAGGACCTCCGCGTATGTGGGTGTGTGTTGTGTAAGTGTGGGTGGTATTTGAGGTATGGTGTTTATGTTGACAACATTCCCAGTGCCAGAAATACTGGCTTGTGAGGGAGAGACCATAGACTGTAGGTTCTTTATGCAATTGCATCTCTCAGAAATAGTGTTCCAAGGTGGTAATAGTAGAGGGTTGTCCATGTACATGAGGCAGTTGCTACACTGTGTCAGGTTGCCCATATCAACCAGACTGGCAGGAGAAACTGTAGGAAATTGTCCATCTATATTTGTCAGAATCTGAAGGAGAGAGGCCAGGAAGACCTGAGGGGGTAAAGGGTGGAAGGTCTAAGAGGAGTACTACTAGGTGATCACACAAGTGCTACTAAAGGAAAATTTGTAGCTGGAATTCCTTGCAATGGGTTAAAACAGTGTAGATGTGCTGCATGATGTGCAGACAAGCCCAAACCAGCTCAAATGTGGGGTGTAAATACCACAAAAAATAGAAAGTTCTAGTAACAGAAATCTAGCCAGTCCTGCTAGTCCCTGCTTTCTTTAGCAGCCTGTGTCAGACACAGTCCAGGCAGCCATGCCATTCACAGTAGCAGAGGAGATAAGCCCCCACCAACACAAGATGGCTTCCAGAAACATAGAAGGCAAAGACAAAATGGCTGCCAGAAATACAGAATGCAAAAACAAACAGCTCTGGATACAGCAAACTTTATATCCAGACTACACTGCTCAATTTAAGGGTAATAACACAGTAAGACTCACAAAAAGCACAGATTAACAACTTACAGACAAAAACAGAACTCACAGTTGGAAAAATTACAGTTAAACAGTAATGAAATGCAGTAAAATGCAGTTAAACAGTAATGAATTGCAGTAAATAGCAATGAAATACAGTTAAACAGTAATGAAATGTAGTTAATTAGTAAATTATTTTAAAACAGTGCAATTGTGATAAATTAGCTCACAATCACAACAGAAAAACAGCTCAAATAAATCCGCATTTCAGCAGGATACTGTCATCAATTTAATCAGGCTACCGGCAAACAGTATCAGATGCGGCAAACTAAATGCAGTTGAACACCTAAGCACAAGCAGCAAAATGAAGTAGGAAGAGGCACAATATTTTTTTAAGTAGAAAGTGAGGAGACAGAAGATAATTAATGGTAAAGAAGCTAAAGGGTTGGGCCTTCACAACTAACTGTACTCAGGAGAGTGAGCTGATGCAATCAGTGGGCCTTCACAACTGATCTCACTGTACTCAGTAGAATGAGCTGATGCAATGGGACTGGCAGGAGTATCCAATATCAAATTTATAGTAGAGGTGGGCAACTCAAGAGCCAACAAGCTCAGAACAGAAGATCAGAACAGAGGTAAGGATTCAATTCATCAAGCCTAAAAACAATTGCACAGTTTAAACAGACATGCAGCAAATATTGTTTCAGTTAATCAGAAGTGCAGAAAACAGCTGAAAATAAGCACTTATCTTTTGTAACCTCACAACAGGATTTGTAGATCAACAGAGCAAGGGCAGAAGGCCTAACTCACTTTAGCTTTGAGCAAACAAGCACAAACCGGTTTAAACACTGGCTATTTAAGGCAGATAAACAGGAACCAGCCAAAGTTCAAATTATCCAATCAAAAACACCTTAATACAGAACCCTGTAGCAGTAACTCTAGCCAGATCAAACCAAACTGAAACTCCCTCCCACGAAGCAAAAGCTAGACCTGTCAAGACAAAATATTAACTGTACTACAACCTGAAAAGGCCACAAACAATACTAAAGTCATTTATGTGCTAGTGTTTTTCAAGTGCAAAAACAAGTAATAATAAGGAGAGAAAGATCAGAACACAGGTAAGGATTCAATTCACTAAGCCTAAAAAACAGTTACACAGTTTAAACAGATATGCAGCAAATATTGTTTTAGTTAATCAGAAGTGCAGAAAACAGTTGAAAATAAGCACTTATCTTTTGTAGCCTCACAAATCTACTGGCTGATTAATTTATTCCCAATTTTACCCCACTCTCACAACCAAACATGACTCAAGAAATACCCACAACCATTACTCCCCCATCTATCATTGAAGAACAGGTCCTAAAAACACTCCCAGGGACAAAAAATGCTTATAAGATCCCTGGAGTAAGTAATCCTCCAGCAGTTTGATTTACGAATGCATTGCATTTCCATTAGCGGCGGGTCAGAGACTGCCCTGTAATCTTGAGAAGACCAATTTTGACCAATGCAGAACTTCAGAGATTACATGTAACAGATTATGACTTGACAAATCTGACCCTTACTTACTGTACAGATAATCTTGAAATGCCATTGTTGACACCAGGTAGCAGGGAATGGTCAATTAGTGTGGTCTGGGAAGTGATAAGAAAGTCTCTGGAATGTGTTGGGATATGCAGCAACTGTAGTAAAAACATACATCTTTTAGTTTAATCATAAACAGTTATATATATATATATATATATATATATATATATATATATATATATATATATATATATATATGTATATGTGAGTGTGTGTGTATGTATGTATATATATATATATATATATATATATATATATATATATATATATATATATATATCAACATATATGTGTGTGTGTGTATGCTTGTGTGTCTGTGAGTGTGTGTGAGTGTAGACATTATTAAATAGTTACATAAGTTACAGTTTAGGTGTAATTAACTACTGACTGTGTAGTGAGGCTCCTTTCACTACTATGCTGGAAATAACAAGCAAGTATGCCTCACTGGGGAATCACTCAGCAACACAACCAAGTAACTGGAGATATCAGTGTTCAGCAACATATTACCTTCTCAACAGAATTAGAATTAAGTATCCCAATATTTGTAGAAGTTAAGATATATTAAAACAAAACCAATAACATATCTAGGATATGGTGAAACAGGCAGCTGCCTCAGGTGCAATGTGCATGATCAGGTGATATCAATTCGTCTTCAGAGTGCATTACATTACCAGCATTCAAATGCAGGTATTGCATTTGCAATCAGAACTGAAGCACGTAGCACTCCATGTGCCATAAACTGTAGCATGCACTTTGTTGCAGTTTAAAAGGAAATAATGCCTTTTTTTTGTTATTTGGGTTTTGCTCCTTAACTTATAGTTGAGATGATGCCAGATTGGGGCACTGCACCATGCACTAGAATTGCTATCTACACCTCTGAACAAAATCATAAATTTTGCAGTCATTCCATTACTACATTTTGATTACTTACTTCAGACACTGATGTACTAGGCTACAGATCCTTCCGTGATTATTCAATGTAATATATATATATATATATATATATATATATATATATATATATATATATATATATATATATATATGATGGAGATGGCATGACATTTTCTAAGAATCACATGTCCCTGGATATTTACACGATATTTATTACTATTATTAGTTGCTGTTAATATTATGTGCATACTGTGGTATATTGCTTGCATAGTGTTAGTGGCACTGTTTATTGACTACATTTACTGCTTTTACCTTCTTGTACTGCTGTGTATTAACCATGATATTCTCCTGATATATAATGTGTAAGTATGTAATAAAAACACTGAAAAGCACAGTGCTTAATGCCTTTCAATAAAGAAACTTATTTTCCTGTCAGAGAACATGTACCTTTAGTCTGCACTGGTATCTGTTTCAGCTCAGGAAAAGGAATAACCATAACATCACTCACACAGAATGAACTTCAAAGCTACATATATAAACTGGACAATAAGGAAGCTTATTGTCTGCAAAGCAATTATCTCCTTTTCTCTCCCAAAACATATTTTTTTTCTGTCAAAAAACAATAAACTCTGGGGAAATGAAATAAAACAAGTTATTCCAAAGGCTGACATTAAAAAAAGAAGTAAGCATCAACAGCTGGAGTAACTCTACAGCAGATACAGAACATAGAAATTCCAAACCCTTCCCTCCTGTTTTGCAAGAGAGATATATACTGCAGGGAGACTTGTGCAGTCAAAGTTTCAGTCTTTTTTATATATTTCTATTTCTATATATATATATATATATATATATATATATATATATATATTCATATATCTGCTATAATTTATAACTGTATGTGTAAACCACAATGCTCATGTAAATATCTGATGTATAGTATGTTAGTAATTGTTTCTGGAGCTTTTCTCCCCAGGCCTCCAGTGAAAATGGACAGATCTGTCCAGTTGAACCTCCCCGGTAAACAAATGTAAAATAAATAAATAAGTAAATAAATATTCATAAAATGAATCTCTCTACAGTCAAACCCCGAGAGAGACAGAGTGAGAGAGAGAGAGAGAGAGAGAGAGAGAGATTCTTCAAGTCTTCATGCTTCAGTATCTTGAGTAATTTGTGCATTCAGTCATATGAGCTGCCCAGCTAACAAAACTAAATACACAATCTGATAATGGAACTAATGACCATGACTTTAAATCTTGCTAACTTAGGGGCTGGTCATCCACAAACATAGATTGACTTGCAGATCCATTTCTGGTGAGTAAAAGAGAAATTTGCCTGGAAAGGCATCCAACCAAGCTGCAATTAAACTGGACTTTCTCCTAAAGAAGAACCATCACTAGGTCTATATTACCAGATCAAAAACCCGTTTCAGCGAATACCACAAGACCGACACACATAGCCCGAACCGCAAATATGCTGAACCCCCTAAACTGCGAAATTTCAAATCTTGAATCGTCATAGTCGGCCAACACCACTGCGCGCTACATACTACATACACAGACATAATAAATAAAACACATACATATACTAACCAAACCCTACTTCTAACCGTACACTAAACCTTACATACATTACTATCCATGCACTTACCTTAACCCGCACCCTAACCCTCAGGTCCGTAACTATCGCACACTTACCCTACAGACATATACCCAAACAAAACAAATAATCCACACACATACACTTAACAAAACCCTACTTCTAATACTACACTAAATCTTACATACATTACCTCTCTATGCACTTAGCTTAACCTGCACCCTAACCCTAAAGTCCATAAATATCGCACACTTACCTTACAGAGCTATACCACAGACGGGCCAACAATGACACTTCGACATTTCGTGTTTCGCGGTTTTGAACGTTCGCTGTTACCGTAGTTTGCGCTATACGTGTCGGTCTTGTGTTGTTCACTGAAACGTGTTTTTGATCTGGTATAATAGACCCCTATCACTGATATGCAAGGAATTATTTTAAGTTTTCTGGATTCTCACGACAGTGGACTTAGAACTCAAGACTTTTTTCCAGTGCTAATTGTGAACTAAAGATCATTAAAGAAGAAGAATCTGATAAAAAAGGATTTTGAGATGGAAAAGAAAACTTTTCTTTTGAGTTTTGGGCTTACAAAGTTTATTTTACCAGTCATCTTATCAGCCACTACATTGAAGTGTTTTTTTCTTATTACTGTATTATTTTTAATATTTAATAAATTCTCTTTTTATACAAATCCAATCTGGTGCATGCTAGCTGTTTTAATACTTACCTTGATTGGAATCTTTGACTGTAGGTTTGGAAAGGAGATAACTAAGTGTTGAGACACATTATTTAAATCCTTAAAGCAAATGCATAGCTGATATTGCAGTTTTATGCAGTTCCATGGTGTAATGGTTAGCATTCTGGACTGGCATTCCAGTAATCTGAGTTTTTTTTTCCTGATTACTGCATTTATTTTTAAATCTGCACTTAAAGTTACATTTAGTCGAATTTAATCGAAAGTTTGCTTGTTTGTTTGTTTAATTTAACTGTGGAGGCTGCCCACTAAAGTGTGCTAGCCTGTGTAACTAATTTATCACTGTCTCTGCATTTTCTGTGTATTTCTACAAAAAAAAAAAAATAATCCTTGTTTTCCCGCCTTTCTCGACTAGTTTAGACTAGTTTAGACCAGTATACAGGCATTGCTGTATTCTGGGCTGTGGTGTAGTTCCTGTGTTGTCCATTACCTTACTTGGATAGAAGGAAGTTTCTTTGCTCACCAGTGTGTGTGGGGAGCCTTGAGCAGCCTACCTGTCCTTGGGGGAAGTGACCTCAGCATAAGAAGCTGTAGTAATTGGTTGTTTGGGACCATTCCTAGCTCTTTTGTAGTTCACTGCTTAAAATCCGCCGTTGCACGGCTTTGCGCGGTCGTGCGCATAGCGCAATGCCGGTTAAACTTGGTTAAACAAGGTTAAACTTTTTCTGGCTCCGCCAAGTCTGCTCTTCAATTTTTCCCTTAGAACTGTTCTACTTGCAATCTAAACAGCCTATACTCTATCTGAAAAGCTCAGCACTTGCTCCTAAAGCATTTTTTTACAGGTAAAGCACTCTTAAACAAAAGAAAGTACTTCATTCACCTAAATTCTGTTGAGTACATATCTCCCTATAGGTCCTTTCTGACTTAGTTACACAGCAATCTTTTTCACTATTTCTAGCATGTCGAAGGGTCAGTTGCTGGCGTCCTCTCCTGTTCAGCTGGTGAATCTGGGAATCTTGAGTCAATGTTACAATTGCCTCATGTACACAGACAACCCTCTCCTCCTCCCAACAAATACAAATATATGCAAGAGATGCAACTATATAGCCAAACTGGAGGCTGAGCTCTCTCAATTCAGTACTGGCAAGACCAGTCAGGAGGAGAAGGTAACCACGCACACCACAAACCCAGTCTCACATAGAACTATCACAACAGCAAACCAAACACATAAACACACAAAAACATACTCGGAGGCACTGATTAAAAATCTACCAAAACAACAGAGGCCTCCAAAGCAGACACCCAAGCAACCACCACCTCAAGACATAGCACATGCAACACATAGTTCACAAAGTCAGTGTGCTAAACAGTCACAGCCCTTAAGGCCAAACAACATGCCAGACACACTTGTAATAGGTGATTCCATAGTCAGACATACTGATGTCCTGCTCACCAGACTGAACAAGGAAAAGGTCACAGTAAGCTGCCTGTTGGGAGCTAGAATCCGCCACATAACACAAGCACTCAGGTCACTCCACAGCAAGTACAAATATGACTCAGTCATTGTACATGCCGGTGTGAACGACCTGAGATGTACCTCCCTGGACTACATGAAAAGAGACATAGAGGAGCTCTCTGATTATGTAGCCCAGGCCGGTATGACCCTTACCCTGAGCAGCATCTTACCCTCACCAAGAATGATGCCACAGTACAAAGACAAAATGATCAGTTTTAACAATTGGCTTAATTACTGGTGTCATTCTAAGGGGATCTAATGTCTGTCTGCTTGGGATGACATGCTTGACAAGCCACGCTGCTTCGCAAGGGATGGCTTGCACCTGTCACCCCTGGGCTTCCGGATATTGGCCAACGCACTAGCCACCCCCATAGTGCCTTTTTTAGGCAAGGCTCAAATGACAAACCTACCTCCCTAGTAAACACAAGTGGAAAAAAACTAAGGGTAATGCTGCTCAATGCCAGAAGTCTAAACTTCAAGATGCACGCCCTCGAAGCCCTCCTCAGTATGGAGAACATCGATGTCTGTGCAGTGACTGAAACCTGGTTCAAGGCTCCTGAGAGCACCCCAGCACTATCAGGTTTTACCTCATATCATGCTTTTCGGCCCCAAAACTTGGACCGAACCACAAAAGGAGGGGGGGTATCCATTTTCATCAAAGATACCCACACCTCCAGGTTAGTGGCAACGCACGAAGCATCGGAGACTATCCAGGTGCAACTAACCATAGGCAAAACTGCCTTACAGTTTGTAGCATGCTACAGACCACCCTCTCAAACTCAGGAACCCCACACAGCCTTCCTGAAGACACTGGAGAGTATGAATGTCTCTCCAAATACCATCATTTTGGGAGACTTCAACTACCCAAACATAGACTGGGAACATTACTTAAGCCCCAACACCCTAGCCCAAAGGTTCCTAGAATTCATAAACTCAAATGCAATGGAACAACTAGTCACCATTCCCACAAGAGGAGACAATACTAGACCTGATCATCACAAACATGGGGACAAAATGCTCCACACCGGAAGTATATCCCTCTTTGGTAAGATCAGACCATAAATTAATCTCACTGGAAATCCACATCCCGCCCCCACCCCCTGCACAAAAGACCACAGTGAAGAACTTCTCAAAAGCAAACTTCACACTTCTCAAGACTGAAGTCGTATCCTTCAAGGCCCCTGGGCCAGTGGAAACCACAACCCACACTGCTGAATCCTTTGCAAATGCCTTCTATGGGCACCTTCAAGAATGCATGGATCATGCAATCCCAAATAAAACCAAGACCCATTCCCCCAAAGGCAGGCACCCGGTCTGGTGGACCCCAGCCATAAACAAACTTTACAACAGGAGGAGGAAGCTACTACATGACAGAGCAAAATCCCTAAAATGGAAGGCGTCTCTGATCAGTACTAGCAAAAAACTACGATCACTCATAAAATCATCCAAGGCCAACTTTGAGAAAAAAATCGCAAAAGACACAAAAGACAATCACAAGGCCTTCTTTAGCTATGTTAGAAACCTGGGTGGAAACTCCCAGATATGCTCAGAGTTAGTCCAAAATGACAGAAAATACACTGAACCCACTGACATTGCCAACATTCTGGCAGACAGGTTCAGTGCAAATTTCTTCCAAAAGGAGAAATAACTATCCCAGCAGAGTGTAGCCTCCCTAACATCTCAGATGCCCAGGTGAGAGCCGCCCTCTCTAAAGCTAAAAACACAGCATCAATGGGACCGGATGGTGTCCCGGGCTGTGTGCTACATGAACTCCAAGAGGAACTAAACCCACACATAAGGCTGCTGTTTAATCTTAGCCTTACTACAGGATACATACCCAAAGAGTGGCGTATGGCAACAGTGGTCCCACTTCACAAAGGCGGTGCTTCTACGGACCCTGGAAATTACCGCCCCATAAGCTTGACCAGCCTGGTCTGCAAAGCTATGGAGAGGATCATTATGGAACTCATAAACAAAGACATTGGGGACCTACAGACATTGGATCCTACTCAATTTGGCTTTGTCAAGGGCAGATCCTGCCTTTTGAACTTGGTCGACTTTTTTGAAACAGTCACTAAGGCCATTGATGAGGGGAAGGCAGTTCACACAGCCTACCTTGACCTTGCAAAAGCCTTTGACACAATACCCCACTCGGGCATCATAGACAAACTCACCAGCTTAAATGTAAACCCATATGCCACAAGATGGGTTGCAAACTGGCTCAAGGACAGAACCCACAGGGTCAGAGTTGCTGGTGCTATGTCAGACTCTAAGCCTGTCACAAGCGGTGTCCCACAGGGCTCAGTCCTGGGACCCATCTTGTTCGGCATTTATTTTTCCGAGGTACAGGCAAACATAGGAGGATTGTGGCTGACAAAGTTCGCAGATGACTGCAAACTGGGCGCCATAATTGATACTCCAGCAGACACAAACATCCTTCAGAGAGGCCTCATAGAAACGGATAATTGGTGCCAGAGCCATGGCCTTAAGCTGAACGCCAAAAAATGTATAGTCATACCCTTTGGGAAAAACAAGGTACCGACAAATTACCACATAGGCGGTAATCCATTAACGGAAGAGGTAATCAGGGACCTAGGGACCCAGGTTGACAGTAACCTCTCATTTGACACTCACATTGCTAAAGTGGTTAGGAAGACCTTCTATATTGCCCACCTTATCATGAAGGGTTTCACATCTAGATCAAGAGAGGTCATTGTGCCCCTGTACTCTTCTCTTATCAGGCCAATGATTGAGTACAATGCCCCATTTGGGATGTATCTCACCCGACACCTGCAGCAGTTGGAAAGACCCCAAAAGTTCCTCACCAAGATGATAAAGGGTCTTAAACATATGTCCTATGCTGCCCGACTGAAAAAACTCCAGCTCTATTCAGTCGCATACCGCCTACTCAGAGGTGATCTGTGCCTGACGTACAAGGCCATGTCCAATCCTGAATTAATGGACATGCTCCACCTCAGAAAATCCAAATCCATCAGAGCCACGAGAACAAGTGACTTAAACCTCAACACAGAAATAAATAGGACGTGCTGGAGGGACAGATTCATAACCCAGAGGCTCCCTACACTCTGGAACAGAATCCCAGTCCATGTTAGGCAGAGCCCCTCACTGACTCTATTCAAGAGAAATCTCGACGAGTGGATGGGAGATCGTAGGTTTACCCCGGGGGTCATCTCTGTGTCACTACTATACAGAGGCATAGTAAACTAAACCCTAAAAGGGCGTAGTATTCTCATCCTAAGGGGTGGTGTAAGCCACATACACTCTGGCTAGGCTTATAAATGCCTTAGGGCAGATAGCCTAGTATGAACCTATGAACCTATGGACCTATGAAATCTCAGTGGAACCTGCTGCTTACTATGTTTTGAGGGTTGGGGTTAGTATAATGGTTAAGGTGCTTACCTCACAAATAACAGGTACATTATTTGATATTCATTAAGAGGAATTGACTAGGCTTAATGATCCAAAAGGGCTGCTCTGCTAGCCTAGTACTTAGCTATGAACCTGTAACAAGAAATATTATATTCCAACGTAATTGCTCTGACAGTATAATGGGGTTAGTCTCAGGACAAGGTAATTAAAACAGGCAAAAATATAATGAAAGCAATAATACAAAACTGTGCATGTGTCTTGTAAATATACAAAAATAGAACCAGGCTGCTTCTGCTAAAATATTGTATTAGCTTTCACCATTTTGTTTTAATTGTGTTACCAGAGCTGTTACATTTTGTTACGTAACATGGGTATCTCTTTAGTAACTCTGTAGATTTTTGAAGAAAATGCAAACCAGCAGTCTCCATGCATTTCCACAAGGGACTCTATTTCAATATCATGTTTGAAGCTAGAGGAAAGATAGGCTTTCAAACATCCAACTGCTAAGTAATGTACCCCACTAACGTAGTGCATCCCTGCTAAGTAGTGTACCCCTACTAAGCAGTGAACCCCTACTAAGTAGTGCACACCTACTAAATAGTGCAACTCTACCAGGTTGTGTACTCCTAATAAGTAGTGCACCCCTACTAAGTAGTGTAACCCTACTAGGTAGTATGCCCCTACTAAGTAGTGTACCCCTACTAAGTAGTGTACTCCTACTATGTAGTGCTCCCCTACTAAGTAGTGTAACCCTACTAGGTAGTGTACCCCTACTAAGTAGTGCACCCCTACTAACTAGTGTACTCTTTCTAAGCAGTGTATTCCTACTAAGTAGTGCATCCCTACTAAGTACTGTACTCCTGCTAAGTAGTGCTCCCCTACTAAGTAATGTAACCCTACTATGTAGTATACCCCTGCTAAGTAGCGTGCCCCTACTAAGTAGTGTACCCCTACTAAGCAATGTACTCCTACTAAGTAGTGCACCCCTACTACGTTGTGTACTCCTACTAAGCAGTTACACAGAAAATGTATACCTAGGAAGAGCTCTAACTGCCAGAGTGACACTTATTCTGATAGTGATGATCCCCACTTACATGGTGTAGAATAGTGTGCGTGTGTGTACATAAAAGGGCCAGAAACAAACTAAAGGTAATGAAAACTTGCACAAATTATTTATTAAAAAAGATAAAACGGAGCATTACATGGACACAAACTGCAAATTAAGTAAGTGAGAGGTACAAAAAAGTTTATTAATTAAATTACATTTTTAAAATTAAGACATTTGATAAAATGAATGATATAAAGCACATAAGGGGTTTAGAATTACCTCAGAATTGCAAAATGTGCATGTTTAAAGTAAAATGAGCATGTTTAGAATAAAACAAGCACAAGAAAAGTATAATGGCCATGAAAAAGGATTAAACAAACAAAATAAATATAATAAAAGGGCAAAGAGGGCACATTAAGCATAAATAAAGCAAGGCAATTGCATTTTTTTTGGCAAGATACTGTGTTTTGGCATAAACTAGTATTTTGCATTGATTGATTAACTGCATATTAAAACTTGAAAAGAGACCACAGCTCTGTATCTTGTGAGTCAGGCAGAATTTTTTTTCCCAACCCTCCCACCCGGTTACTGTAGTGTTCTTAAACACCACTGTCTTTCTAGTTGCCTTCCCGTTATGTTAATTTGACCATATATCTCATTTCCTTTCTGTTTTTACTGGCTTGTGTAAGTAAGCACAAAATTATCATTTTGTGAAATCACTCTCCTTCAACTATTTAAATTTATTGGCCATCCTACTGTACACCATAGTATCAGAACAGAAAAATGACCACCCCCTTTGAATCTATCTTGCTGTTTTAAAAATAGTGACTCTCCACTAAAACTTAACTTTTTAGACAGGTAAAACTTAAGTTACCTATTTTCACATTTAACTCCTCTAGTGCACACTGCAGTGTTTAGGATAAACCATTATTTTCATCTTACCTTTAAGCATCCCTGTGACTAACACTTGCTTTAAAACCTGCTGGAAAGCACCAGAAAGTTAAACTGATACAAGCACTCAACTCTCCTTGTTAATAAGAAGAAATTAATCGTAGGCACAAAACAGCCTATAATTGCAAAGTACCTTGCTAAGGTAAGGGAAAATAGCTCTTGTACTTTAAAAAAAAGCACCAAACCAGGCATGTCCAAGGGTCAGCTTCTGGTGATTTATCCTGTCCACCTGGTGAATCTGGGCATAATAGTGCAATGCAGCAATTGTCTCATGTACACAGACAACCCTCTCCTCCTACCATCCAACACTACAACCTACGAGAGATGCAATTACATAGCCAAACTGGAAGCAAAGCTCTCTCCACCCAAGATTGTGCTAGCCAGTCAAGAGGAGAAGATTAACACCCGCACTACACCTCAAGCAACACATAGCCCTTTTAAACCCACACCGCCAACACCCACACATAGCAACACTAAATCCATATATGTGGAGGCCCTTAACAGTAACCTGCCCAAGCAACAAGGACCTGCGAAGCTGAAACACAAACAAACACCAGTCACAACCAAAGTGTCACATAGCTCACAATACCAGTGTGCCACCCAACAACAGCCCCTAAGGCAAGACAACGTACTCAACACTTTAGTCATAGGTGACTCTATAATCAAGCACACTGATGTCCCACTCACCAGGCTGAACAAGAAGAAAATTACAGTCAGCTGCCTGTCGGGTGCCAGGATCCGCCACATAATACATGCACTCAAGTCACTCCACAACAAGTAAAAATATGACTGTCATTGTTCATGTTGGAGTGAGTGACTTGAGATGTAACTCCTGGGACTACATGAAAAGAGACAGGGAAGAGCTCTCGGATCATGTGGCCCAGGCAGGTATGACCCTAGCCCTGAATAGTATCCTGCTTCACCCAGAATGATACCACAGTATAAGGACAAAAAGATTGATTTCAATAATTGGCTAAGCTTCTGGTGTCATTCAAAGGGGATCCAGTATCTGTCTGCCTTGGACGACATGATCGACAGACCACAATGCTTTCCCAGAGATGGTCTGCACCTGTCGCCCCTGGGATTCAGGTTACTGGCTAAGGCTCTTGCCACCCCTATAGTGCCTTTTTCAGGCAAAGTTCAAAGGACAAAACCACCACCATAACAGGTACCAGCATGCAAAATCCGAAGGTAATGCTACTCAGTGCTAGAAGTCTAAACCTCAAAATGCACTCTCTCGAGGTACTCCTAAAAATGGAGAACATTGATATCTGTGCAATAACTGAAACCTGGTTCAAGGCTCCAGAGAGCACCCCTGCAATACCAGGCTACAACTCTTACTACACTTTTTGGCCACCAAACCAGTACCGAAACACTAAAGGTGGAGGAATGTCCATATTCACCAAGGATATTCACAACACCAGGCTAGTTGCCCAACACAATGCATCTGAAATTCTCCAGGTGCATCTAACACTAGGTAAGACTGCAATCCAAATTATAGCTTGCTACAGATCCCCCACCATGCCCCAAGATTCTCACTACACCTTTCTAAACATACTGGAAAATATTAAGATACAACCAAACACCCTAATACTGGGTGATTTCAGCAACCCTGTCATTAACTGGGAAAACTACTCATGTACCAACACTTTGCCCAACGGTTCTTGGAATTTATAAATTCCAATGCCCTGGATCCTTAGTCCAACCAGGGGCTCCAATATCCTAGACCTGGTCATTAGCAACTGGGAAATCGATGCTCCACACCTATGGTCACCCCCTCATTGGTCAGGGCTGATCATAAGCTAATCACCCTTGACATCCAACCCCCACCCCCTAGTAAGGAAACCTCTGTAAAAAAACTTCTCCAAAGTCAACTTCATGCTACTCAAGTCAGAAGTGACAAACTTCATGACACCCATGCAGACGGGAACTGAAAGTTCGACTGCCGAATCCTACACTAAGGCACTGTACGAGCACATCCACTCGTGCATGAATTGTGCCATCCCCAATAGAACCAAGATGCTCTCCTCCAAAAAAAGGAAGCCAATCTGGTGGTCCCTTGCCATAAACAAACCTTACAACAAAAGGAAGAAACTGTTGCAGAAAAGAGGAAAATCCCAAGATGCAAGAAACTCCCTTACCAGCCTCAGTAAGAAGCTGAGATCCCTCATAAAATCCTCCAAAGCTAGTTATGAAAATAAAATTTCCAAAGATTACAAAGACAACCACAAGGCATTCCACAGCTATGTCAAGAATCTAAAGGGCAATGCTCAGATCTTCTATGAGCTACAACAGAATGGAATTAAATATACTGATACCAAGGATATTGCCAATATCCTGGCAAATCGATTCAGTGCAAACTTCACCCCCCTCTCATCCCCTAAAGTGCCCATCTCAATACCGAAAGATTGCCAAATTCTGGTAATAACAGCCACACAGGTAAAAAAAACGCACTCTCCAAAGCTAAGAATACAGCATCCATGGGACCAGACGACATCCCAGGCTGTGTACTACATGAACTACAAATTGAACTGGCACCTCACCTAAGTGTCATGTTTAATCATAGCCTCACCTCAGGCTTCATGCCCACTGAGTGGTGGACCGCTACAGTTATCCCATTCCACAAGGGGGGATCCACCTTGGATCCCAGGAACTACTGCCCCATCAGTCTGATGAGCCTGATCTGCAAGGCCATGGAGCATATTATCATGGAACTTATAAACAAAGGCATTGGCAACCTTCAAACACTGGACCCCACCCAGATCGGGTTCATGAAGGGCCGATCTTGTCTCCTGAACCTGATTGACTTCTTTAAATCAGTCTTCAGAGCTATGGACAAGGGTAAGTTGGTCCACACAGCCTATGTGGACCTTGCCAAGGCCTTCGACACCATCCCCCACTCTGGAATCCTAGTTAAACTTACTAAGCTGGGCATTAATCCCTACGTCACTCAATGGGTTGTCAACTGGCTTACTGACAGAACATACACTGTAAAAGTAGCCAACTCCAAATCCAGCTCCAGACAAGTGACAAGTGGAGTACCTCAGGGTTCAGTACTGGGAACGCGCTTGTTTGGTATATACTTCTCTGAAGTACAGGCCAACACTAATCTGGCTAACAAAGTTCACAGATGACTGCAAACTGGGAGCCATTATTGAATCCCAAAATGGTGTAGATATTCTACAAAAGGGCCTTACAGAAACATATGCTTGGTGCCAGAGCCATGGGCTCAAGCTCAATGCCAAGACATGTATAGTTATCCCTTTTGGGAAAAAAAACATGCACCTGTGAATTACCACATAGGTGGCAGTACACTAAACAACAAAAGTGTGATAAGAGACTTAGGGACACAGGTGGACAGTGGTCTCACCTTCGATAACCACATTGCCACAACAGTCAGAAAATCCTTCTATGTGGCACACCTCATCACTAAGGGATTTTCATCCAGAAAAAAGGAGGTCATTGTCCCACTGTACTCATCCCTCATTAGACCCATTATAGAATACAATGCCCCATTTGGAATGTACCTCTCAAGACATCTGCAACAACTGGAAAGGCTGCAGAAATACCTCACTAAAAGAATCACAGGCTTAAAGCAGATGCCCTATGCTGACCGTCTAAAAAAATTCCACCTGCATATCGTCTACTCAGAGGCGATCTCTGCTTAACATACAAGGCCATGTCAAACCCAGAGCTGTTGAGCATGCTACACTTAAAGAAATCCCAATTGCTCAGAGACACATGCTCCAGGGATCTAAACCTTGTCATCACAATGAACAAAACATGCTGGTGGGTTAGGTTCCTATCCCAGAGACTCCCCAGACTCTGAAATAGACTGCCCATTCATGTCAAGCAGAGGGCCTCTTTGGGCTTCTTCGAAAGGAACCTTGATGAATGGATGGGATCACATCAGTCGCCCTGCTAGACAGGGGTCTAGGGAAGTAAATACTGTGGGAAGAAATAGCCAGGGATTTGATATGGCTAGGCTTGTATAGGCCCTAGGGCCGATAGCCTAGTACCAACCTATGGAGCTTTTCAGAGCATAACTAGAGTTATTCAAAGTATCTCAAAGTATGTAAAAGTGCTTACAGTGTGTGTGTGTTTATTACTGTGCATTTATTCTCGAGTTTATTGTGTACAAAGTGCAACTATTTCATAAAGTGCAGTCAAAATACAGCCATTTCAAAAAGTTTCTCATGCTGGGTGTGTCTTTTCACAGAGTGCTGCCATTACAGAGTGTTTCTTGCACTGTACAGAGTTATTTGGCAAAGTACAGCCATTTTGGGAAAGTTTCAGTGTGTTGTGTACTGTTTATTCACAAAGTGCATTTACTTCAAAATGTTTTTACTCTGAGCTTCTTCTGTCCAGTTTATTCACACAGTATAGTTATTTTGAAATGTATTTTATACTGATAAGAGGTGAGTTCCTCCAGTACAATGATTTCAAGAGTATTCTTGTGCCCAGGAGACTTACTTCGCAAAGTTCAGTTATTCAGAGGCTTGTTGTGCTATTGGGCACAGTTACAAGTAAAGGCATACATTTCTGGCATATGTATATGTGTGTGTGTGTTTGTGCATAATTGTAAAAGCCTTCACTGGTATGTGTTAATACGGCAGAGACATTTCACTGACCAGGTCCCATGGTATTTGATCAGAATATTGCAGAGAATTGGAGAATATGTGAGCAACAGAATGATATTTTCATACAAGTAGCTTATTCTGACAAAGATGCACACACCAGTGCATTCATTTTGCTACACCTAGCTGGGTCAGAGGCCATTGAAAGAGAGTTGTAGAATATGAACAGCCAAAGCATGTGTTTGAGGGAACTGAGTATGTGACAGTCTGTATGTATTAAGATGTACTGTGTATTGTGAACTTTGAATGAACTCTGAACAATGAACAAATACTGACAAACAAGAGTCTACTTGAAAGCAGGAAATGTGCCTTTTATGGAAGTGTATCCGATTTTCTTTCTCTGCCTAGAGATATGATGATGTGAATTGTCTTATGTTTATGGGTAAAACCTTTGATTGCTTAATTGCCCTGTATAATGATCTAATTGGTTTATTTTATATTTTTGTACTGACAGCAATATCACTAGTATATAAGCTTGTTTATTCCTTTGTTCTGGGAGTCTCCCTGGTGCTTTCCATGGGGCTCCCACATGTGTGTACTGTAGTTAATAAAAAACACTGAAAGAGAGAAAGAACTGTATTTGTCTTCATTTTCAAAGTAATGTGTAACGTAACAATTGGTGCCGTTTACTCGGATCTGAATTGAGAACAAACTGCAGCAGTCAGAAACTGAACAAAATACTGCTAACAAAAGGGCCCATAACAGATTTTTCTGTTTTTGTAGTGTTTCTTTCATTTTTCTGTACCTGTCTGCTTTAAAGATTTGAAAATAATTTTTTTATGCAGAAAATGGTATGATTTCTCTCATTCAGTTGTTTTGAGGTAAGTGGCATGCATTTCTTTTTCTGCTATTGAATGTGCAGTATGAGTGTGGGTTAATACGGAAAATACTGGCGACATACGTATGAAAGGAGGTATGATAGTGGGGTAAAAAGACGTTTATATAACGCCTTAGCTAAACCTGTATAGGTTCATAGGTTCATACTAGGCTATCTGCCCTAGGGCATTTATAAGCCTAGCCAGAGTGTGTTTGGCTTTCGACACCCATTTTAAATTAATTTTGCTATGCCCTTTTTTTGAGGTTAGTATACTGTGCCTCTGTCTAACAGTGACACAGAAGTGATACCCGGGGTATAGGTTCATACTAGGCTATGAATATATATTGGCAAACCATAGCTTCATATGTTAGTACTAGGCTAACTGCCCTTGCAAGCCTAGCCAATTATCCCTTGTGAGACTCAAACCCTGCACCTTGTCTTTGCAAGGCAAGCACCTTAACCACTGGACCACTCTCCCAATTACACAAGTATAGCTCTATCTGAGTGAAAATGGGAGCAAGTGCGGGAAAAATAGATGAGCCAGAAAGAGGTACACCAGCTGGTTATATGTTTTATCGTGTGTCCCGGGACAGTTGCATGTTTTTAAATCAGTGGATTGCCCTTATTAAAAATGACGGTGACCTTGCTTTTCCCGAAAATGGTAGTTTTAATAAAGATATATTGACTAATTTGCGAAAGAAATTAAAAAAGAAAGGAAAAATACCAGGGTTGTGCTGGGCAGCTTTTAATGATTGGATGTGTGAGGCTAAAGAAAGGGAAAAGGACTCAGTCGTCAGTAGTCTTAAGGACAATCAAAAAAAAACTAAAAGAGCAGATAAAGGAACTGCGGCATACAGCGAGTAATCTAGATGTAGCAGACGGTAAACGCTTAAGGGAACCACCCTTTAAGGATTATATCCTGTACAGGAATTAAGTAAATTTCAAATAACTGAATCATCTGAGGATAATCCCTGGTTTTCCCCACCCCCTACGGCTCCTCCACCACAATATCAGCATTCATGGGTTCAAGATGGAGCAGTGAGCTCCACAACAGAGGGTGAAGGCCGGTGGGGAGAAGAGCAGACCGCTCCCGATTCTGGAAGCGGAGATCAGGCAATGGGAGGCCAGTCTAGCAGACCAATTATAGAACAACCTGGCCAAATAGATACAGGTAAACCATCACCTAGACTAACCCGTTCTAAGACAAAAAACAGCAAAAAAGAAAAGCACAAATGCTTTTTGACCCTAGGTCTAGCCAGCCGAAAATATATCACAATAAAAAAGCCGTATATTTACACAAGGGTAAATATTACAAGCAATGCCCAATTGTGATCGAAGACAATGACGGCTACATTGGTCCGGACAAATCTAACCCAGATTCTGATTCTGAATCGGGCACTAGCCCATCAGATGAAGAAGGAGTATTCCCATTGAGAGAACTCCCAAACCCAGCACATGCTAGGGATGCGGGACAACCAGCTACTGTAGTGGTACCTAGGGCGTGGTCAGCAGTTGACTTTCAAGCGATCACTAAATCACTCCCGCCTATTCGTACTAACCCAGCGAAGTTTCAATGTGTATTGGCAGGACATATCTGTTTGCAAAACCCTACCATAGAAGAGGTTAGAGCTGTCCTCCAATATGCTGTCCCAGCTAATCTGATGAAACATATCTGGGATCATGCTAATGTTCCTACCCCAATACCGAAGCACAACATACAAGGGAAAAATGGGTTTGAGGCAGTTAGACAATGTATAGTCGATGTTATCACTGTAATAGTGCCACCTACCTCCAACTGGTCAAAAATTAAATCATTCACACAGAAAGAGGATGAACCAGTAGACGAATACTTAAATCAGCTCAGTGAAGCCTTCGAGGCATATTCCAGGTACCCAGAGCCCACCGAAGGACCAGCACAAAGCAGGCTGTCGGCTGCTTTTGTAGATGGGTTACACCATCAGGTGAGGGACAAGTTAAAGGAAGTATGCTTAAACTGGCCTAGTTTGGGCTTACATAAGTTAGTCCAGTAGGTACAATACCTATCTGACCATTTAGCCGAAGAAAAGAAGGATTTACAGGAGAAATTAGTAAAAGCACAAATCCAAATGTGTAGCGCTTTTGGCCAATGGGGTAGAGGACGAGGGTGAGGGAGAGGGAGGGGTGGATGCCAAGGATCAGGAAATCAGAATAGACAAAATTGGCAGGGAACACAGTCAGCCCCAACCCAGAACTCTATTAATCAGACAGAGTGTTTCAACTGTGGCCAAGTAGGCCATTGGAAAAATGAGTGTCCATATTTGGCTGAGCAACCTGCACCATACACTGATGTGTCGCATCAGTGGAATTCTAACTGGATGCCGTCCAATCGACAGCAACTACAATGAAGGTTCCATGAACAGAAACAACAGCAATTGTGCCGTTTTATTCCTGTGGATCAGGGTGGACCACATGTTATGTTACTGGTTAAAAATAAACCCTATCCATTTTTAATTGATACCAGAGCGACTAAATCTATGCTAGCTGGCAAAGCAGCCATGAATGTTCCCCTCTCCAACAAAACAACTAGAGGAGTGGGTGTCTCTGGTATACCTATTGAGTATTCTGAAACTGTTCCAGTCCCAATAACTTTGGGACCTCTACAGGATAACCATGCATTTTTAGTAGGACCCTCAGCACCTTTAAATTTATTAGGAAGAGACTTGCTTTGCAAAATAGGGGGCACCGTTTTTTGCACAGCTGATGGAGTCTATCTCCAAGTACCTTCAGACCAACAGGATAGTACCCTGGCAGCCTTAGATGACTCCATCACTTTACAGACAATGTGTACCCAGCCAAACTCTGACAGAAATGAGTACTTACATTCCCTACCCTCTCACCTGTGGACTACTCATGACAATGATGTAGGGTTTTTGACCTCAGCTACTCCTGTAAAAATAACCCTAAAACCATGAGCAAAGTTGCCGCGAGTGCCACAGTACTCTTTGACAACTGAGGCTATATCTGGCATTGCCGCTGTTGTTTCTGCACTGCAACAGCAAGGGATCATAATACCCACCACAAGCCCATGTAACATCCCACTATTACCAGTAAAAAAACCTGGTAAACAAGCTTACAGATTTGTGCAGGACTTGCGGGAAGTTAACAAAGCTGTTTTGCCTGTTTTCCAAATTGTACCAAACCCAGCTACTATTTTGAGCTATATCCCACCTACTGAAAAATGTTTTACGGTAATAGATATTTTTCATCAGCCTTTTTCTCTATTCCAGTCCATCCTGGCAGTCAGTATTTGTTTGCATTTACCTACAAAGGTCAGCAGTATACTTGGACTTGATTGCCCCAGGGATACGTAGAATCCCCAACCTTATTTTCTAGAGAGATGCGTAGACAGTTACAGGATCTGCAACTACCATCATGTTCAGTTCTAGTCCAATATGTGGAAGATATTCTTATAGCTTCACCGGACAGTAACTCATGTAGAGAAGATTCCCTTCTAGTGTTACACTTTCTAGCTACACAAGAGTTTAAAGTAAATAGATCAAAATTACAATTCTGTCAGGAAAAAGTGCAGTATTTGGGACATATTATTGCAATGGGTTCTCGTCAAATACTCCCAAATCGCATAACTTCTATTCAAAGTGCCCCATGCCCTGTAACCCAGAGGCAGCTTTGAGGATTCCTTGGCCTAGCAGGATACTGTAGACAGTGGGTCCCTAATTTTTTGGAAATTTCGGCCCCCTGTTACAACTCCTAAAAAGGATATTACGGAATCTTTACCCTTGACGTCACAACACGATGAGGCTTTTCAGGCTATCAAAACAGCCTTGGTAAATCCTCTTGCCTTAGGGTTGCCAGATTATTCCAAACCTTTTGTCTTCTTTTGCTGTGAGCGAAACAAGACTGCCTTGGGTCTCCTAGCCCAGCAACGCACTGGAGGCTAACGACCTATTGCTTACTATAGCACTCAGCTAGATCCGGTTGCCACTGGTTACCCAGCTTGCTTACGGGCTGTGGCAGCTACCGCTGTTTTGGTTGAGATGGCAGCTGCACTAACCTTGGGGCATGATATTATATTAGCAGTCCCACATGCTGTTCAAATGCTACTTCTAAAGACAAAAACACAGTATCTTTCAAATGCACTCCTTACTAAGTATGAACTAAGTTTGATAAATAATCCTGCCCTGCAAGTCATATGCTGCCCACCATTGAACCCTGCCTCTTTAATACCAACTTCAGATGAGGGCGAACCACATGATTGTGTGTTTGTAGTTAACTCTGTTCTTTCTCCTAGGTTACATTTATATGACACTCCTTTGCAAAATCCTGATTTAGTTCTTTTTGTTGATGGATCCTGCTTACGTACAAACTCTGGTGAATTCCAAGCTGCTTGGTCAGTCTGTACTCCAACTGAAGTTTTAAGGTCAGCACGATTACCCCCAGGCACTTCCACGCAGGCTGCGGAACTAGTGGCATTATCGAATGCATGCAAAATAGCTAAGGACAAGTATGTTACTATATATACTGACTCCCCTTATGCCCATGGTGTTGTTCATGATTTGGTATACTGTGGAAGGAACGAGGGTTTTTAACATCTTCTGGGGCACCCATTAAAAAACATTTTTATATCAATACCTTGCTACAAGACTTATTGTTACCATCTGAACTTGCTGTTGTTAAATGTGCAGCCCATCAGTCTAATGACTCTTTTGAAACTAAGGGCAATAATTTAGCTGACTGGGCTGCTAAACAGGCTGCTCTCTCACAAACTGTTCAGGGATATTTTTTTCAGCCTCTGCAACTAATGGTTACTTTTGATACCACAGTGTTAAAAGCTTTACAGGATGAAGTCCCAGAATCAGAAAGGAGAACATGGCTGGCTCAAGGTTGTTTTAAACGCTCTAATCTCATTTGGCAATATCCAGATGGCAGATTTGTCTTCCCAATGTCTATGTTAAATTCTCTTATTAAAGCGTATCATTTGCCAGCCCATGCCGGGGTACAATCGTTAATAAAACAAATCCAAAAGGATTGGTTTGCCCCAGGACTTTCTGCTTCTGTACAGCATTTTTTGAGCACGTGCTCCATTTGTTTACAGTATAACATTTCAAAAGGCACTATGGCTGCCGCACAACCACTGCCAAAACCATTGGGACCATTTTGCACTTTGCAATGGGATTTTGTTGAACTTCCACCTTGTGCTCATTGCAAATATGTTTTAACTGTTGTTGATGTTTTTCCTGGGTGGTTAGAAGCCTACCCATGTGTAAAAAATGATGCTATTTCAGTTGCTAAGAAACTTTGCTATGAATTGATACCTCGTTTTGGTGTTCCCTGTCAAATATATTTGGACCGTGGAACACATTTTACTGCTCAGTTGATTGATTCACTGTGTAAAATGTTAGGCATCACTTTAAAATTTCATTGTCCATATAGACCACAGGCATCATATATTACTGAACGCATGAATCAGACACTAAAAACTAGACTGGCTAAAATTACTACTGAAACGGGCCTCACTTGGGTACAGGTCCTACCTCTAGCTCTACTCTCTATGAGAGCACAAGTACATCCCACTAAAGGTCTTTCTCCTCATGAAATCCTCATGGGCCGCCCTATGCATATGCCCATGACTCCACCACCACCCTTTTCTGAGTATGATGCATTTGATCATGATATTCTTGTATATTGCACTTCTCTTGTCTCTTTTTTACAGTTTCATCACCGCCAGGTAGCTGCGGCTCAACATATCCCTGATCCTTTCCTGTCCTCCGCACTACAACCAGGAGATTGGGTGTACGTCAAGTCATTCTCTCGAAAAACAGCGCTTCAACCATGCTGGAAGGGACCCTTCCTGGTTCTACTGATGACATCATCAGCGGTCCAACTACAAGGCTCACCCACCTGGATTCACATATCGCACGTCAAGAAGGTCATCCCATCTGAAGATCAACAGCCTCTACCTTTTACAACTCCTGATTCTCCACCTATTGCTACTCGTACTCAAAGCCATACTGTGCCAGCATCTGACAATGCCTAACGTTTATCCATTTGGACAACCTTACTCTCCCGAAACAATACAAGTGCAACCACCATTTCCACAAAAGCACTGCACAGCTATTTTGGTGGTTATTCTTGTCATTTTGTTATTTTTACTGTGGCCATTTTTATTTCCTGCTCCAACTACGCCTCATGCCAAACGAGCTACATGACATCCACCTTTCAACACCTACCAAGCCATTAAATACGCTTATGCATCATCCCTTAATGTCTCGGACTGCTGGATTTGCACTGCTATTCCTACTGTTCATGGGGGATTGATGCTAAATATAGTCCCTTTAGGAGTTAATGAAACCTGGACGAATCTGATCTACGATACATCAGATGTTATTTCAAAGGACAAGATAGCATTACAGTTGTCCCTCCGCCAAAATGGAACTGTGTGTTTTCAAAAACTTGGTAAAACTAGAGTAGGGTGGAGCCATTGTAACAAAACAGTGGTACATAACTGCACTGCAGACAATTCGGGTTGTGTAACAAATTTCTCACCTATAAAAAGACTTGTTAAAAACTCTATAGCTAACTTTTCTCAGAAAATAGAAACTGTCTACTGGAAAATATTCCAAGGACTGCAGGACGCCGGAGATCACTTTGAGTCTATCAACATCACCATTAAAGTAGAAAATTGTTATTTTGTGTGCGGAAGAAAAGCATATAAATGGCTACCAGGAAACTGGTCTGACAGCTGCTTCCTGGGCTACCTAGTCCCAGCTATTCGACATGTATCTGCATTACCTAAAGGAAAAATTTGGAACGTTCAAGAAGTCAAGAAGCCTGCCAATCCTGTAGGTCAAGTTGATGCTTCATGGATCTATCACTATGATTTAGCTCATGCTGGCACCAAAGGACTGTCCCATATGGACTTGGGTGATGACGTCATATCATGGACTGGTATAATTCCGTCATACAGAGCAGTGAAATCAATTTGGGAACTGAGAAAGCTATCTAAATTGCTTGAAATATTAAGCAATGCTACATTTTCTGCCTTAGAACTAGTGACTGATGAATTGACTGCTATGAGAGCTGTAGTACTCCAAAACCATATGGCTCTTGATTTCACCCTAGCGGCGAAAGGAGAAACTTGTGCTTTAATCCAGGAGGAGTGCTCTACATTTATTCCTGACAATCAGCATGAAATTGAAAGCCATCTTGAACTGATTCAAAGAATTTCCGAACTCTCGGAAGCCAAAGAGGCCAATAGTTCAACATGGGCATGGTTAACCAACCTGTTCTCAGGCTGGGGAGGTGGACTGTTGAAGTTGATTTTATTAATTGCAGTATTAGCAATTGTTGCTTTTCTTGTCTTATTTCTAATCAAAGCACTGATCTTGAAATTAATGTCTTCAAAAACTGTGAAGAAAGTGCCTAAGTTTTATATGCCTGCAGCTATGAATGTAGACGATGAAATGAAGATGTTTTCCAATGATGAAAAAAACAGTAGCATAGTTATGTTAGATTTAGGGTAAATGTATGATAGGTTAAATGGTGATGCTTACACAGCATCAAATGGGGAATTGTAGAATATGAACAGCCAAAGCATGTGTTTGAGGGAACTGAGTATGTGACAGTCTGTATGTATTAAGATGTACTGTGAACTGTGAACTTTGAATGAACTCTGAGCAATGAACAAATACTGACAAACAAGAGTCTGCTTGAAAGCAGGAAATGTGCCTTTTATGGAAGTGTATCCGATTTTCTTTCTTTGCCTAGAGATATGATGATGTGAATTGTCTTATGTTTACGGGTAAACCTTTGATTGGTTAATTGCCCTGTATAATGATCTAATTGGTTTATTTTATATTTTTGTACTGTCAGCAATATCACCAGTATATAAGCTTGTTTATTCCTTTGTTCTGGGAGTCTCCCTGGTGCTTTCCATGGGGCTCCCACACATGTGTACTGTAGTTAATAAAAACCACTGAAAGAGAGAAAGAACTGTATTTGTCTTCATTTTCAAAGTATTGTGTAAAGTAACAGAGTGTTCATTTGTGTATGACCAGCAGTATATAAAGGATAAGGGGAAAATCATCAAATTGTTGTACAGGCTGAATCAAGAGAAGACCCTGAGTGTTTGAAGCACAAATGCAAGGAAATATGCAAACCCCAGACAAATGTTACATTAGAGAGGCATTTGTTTTAGACAAGAGATAAAAAAACTATGAGAAACTTTTGCAGCTTATATTACTGACCTGAGAAACAAAGCTAAAATGTGTAAGTTTGGTGACTTAAAAGATGAGTTAATAAAGGACAGGTTCATTTTGTGGTATTAATAGTGCTGCAGTGAGAATGATTTTGCTTTGTGACAGTGATTTAACACTGAGTAAAGCTATTGAGATTTGTCAAATCCATGAAGTTACAGAAAGGCATACAAGTATGCTTGCAAGTGAAAAGAGCATGGTTTCAGCAGGCTCCAGAGCAAATGTTGACAGCATGCAACACATGGCTAGCCGAAGCAGGACTAAGCACAAGACAGCTATAACCCCTGTGAGTGTGGCAGGTAAAACCTGTAGTTTTCCAGCAAGTTCTGAGATGGGTTCAGTGAAAAGGACATGCTCAGTGCAGTACAAGGGTAAGTCAGCAAAACCCAAATCAAGCTTTACTGTTAAATGTCACAACTGTTGTGCCAATCATGAGTCTAGACGAGAACAATGCTTAGCATTTGGTCAGCAATGCCATAAGTGTAAAAAAATGGAACCATTTTCAAACATTTTGCAAATCAAGTAAACCTCACACAGTTGTAAAGAAATTTCACTCAAAAAAGCAAGGTGATCACATAGAGAGCTGCCACCCTACTTTCTATGTAGATGGTGTATTGGTAATTGGTGATTTGATGCAGTTAATTTATTGGCAAAGATCAAAGTGTTTTGTACTCTCCAGATCAATGGTATATCGACCGAGCTCAAATTAAACGCTTGTTCAAAGTGTAATGTTATGTCAGCAGAAACATTTGCTAAGGTGAGAGCCGGTGAGCAACTCATTGTGGTCACTTGTACAAAACTTGTTGCTTATGGAGGTGAAGAAATTCAGAACGAAGGCTCAGTAGTGCTTTCATGTTATTTGGCTAGGAATACTATTTTATGTAGGCTGAAGACTTGTGCAGTCATTACTGAGTCTCAGAGACAGTTTGAGAATGAATCTACTTTCCTTTACCAAAGTTGTTCATCATATAAGCACATATCCTAGTTACAATTTTACTGAAGCAGCTTGAAGCTATTTTCTCAGAATATGCTGATGTTTTCAACGACAAGTTAGGCAAACTTCCAGTTATGTATTCTATGAAGTTAGACCCAGAGGTCAGTCCAGTGGTCAGACTGGCAAGAAAAATCCCAATAGCTATGCAGAATAAAGTTAAAGCTCAGTTGGGATAAAATGGTGCAGCAATGTGCAATTTGTCCAGTTACAGAATGAACTGAATGCATGTCATCCATGGTCACCCAGGTTCTGAATCTACCAAAATAAGGGAGAGAGGACTAGTATTTTGGCCTTCTGTAGCAAAGGATATTGATAAAGTACTTTCTTCTTGTTCAGTATGCAATAGTACTAAACTGCATTTGCAAAAAGAACCACTTCAGCTAAGTCAAGTTCCTGAGCTACCTTGGTCAACAGTAGCCACTGATATATTCGAGTGGAACAATCAGCATTTCTTAGTGTTGGTAGATTCTTATTTGAACTGGTTTGAGGTCAGTTTACAACCTAACCTAATGTCCACTGCTGTTATCACAAAGTTGAAATGTCATTTCTCAGTCTATAGTAGTCCACACAAAGTTATTAATGACAATGGTACCCAATTTACCAGTCAGTTGTTTTAGAAATTTGCAAGAGAATGGGACTCTGTACATGTTACTAGTAGTCCAAAATACCCCCTGTGAAATGGACTAGCTGAACATGCAGTACAGAGTGCAAAGCAATTACTAGAGATGTCAAAGTGTGATACTAGTGATGTCTTTTTGACATTGCTTAATCTCAGAAACATACCCCATGACAATATACTTGGCTTGCCTGCTCAGAGACTTCTATCTAGGCAAACCAGAACAACATTGCCTATCAATTCCAATTTGTTGAGGCCTAAAGGAAAGAATAACAGAACAATCAGAGCCCAACTATTCAGAAAGCATTCCTTCCCGAAGTCCAGCTATGAATAATTGAACAGATTTCTTCATCCGTTCAAAGAAGGAGAGACAGTGAGGATACAAGTGGTGAAAGGTTTCAGCTATATTGGTCAAGTAAGAGGTATATATGCCGAGCCGCGATTCTACTTCATAGAATCTGAGGGTGTGGAGTAGGAGAAATCACAGACATCTTCTTCATGTATCAGAATCAATATCACAGCATTGTTCCTGTGATACAGATTCTAGATCTCAGAGCAATCCAGACAACGTTCCTGTTGCAGAATGTGTCTTAACTTCTACTTCCATTCCTGACAATGTTCCTGATGTCCTCAAAATTAAACATTCAGCAGTAACAGTCCCACTTGCTAGACCTAGTTCTAATTTCTATGTCATATGATTTGGTTGTATTTTTAGAACTAGTGTGAAATACATAGCAACCTAGACGTAATTGTCTATGTATTTTGTTCTGTATAATTGCATTTCATAGAATTGTTTGTATCAATTGCTCAAAGAGGAAGTATGTAGAATAGTATGTTGTACCTTTAAGAAGCATTTCAAGTACAGCACATGCATATAAATAGCAAGCACATGCTAGCTTCAGTGCCATTTTGAGAGTGCAGCCAGAAAGTGAGCATGTATGAGTGCAATAGCTAGTTTGTTTACAAGTTTGTTTAAGTTAAAGTTATTAAGCATCAATCCTGATGTGTTTGTATATAATAAAGCTGCTTGAACAGGGGTCTATATTATAACATCGAAGTGTCAAAACTTCAAATGTCATAATATCGAACCCAAAACCTCAAAGACTGACAATATCGAAGCAGCGGAACATCAAATTCTTTCCCAGGGAAAGAATTTGGTGGGCCATTTCCGCAGCTTCGCTATTTCCTCCACTGTAGTGCGATCTCGGAGTTGGTATATTTAAGTAGGGGGGGTGTGGGGGGTGAAGCCCCCCCCCCACATTAGAAATAGTTTGTAATGTTTTTGTGTTTCGTGTTTTGTACTGGAACAGTGATTTTTTTTTCCCAGGGAAAAAAAATCTCTGTTCTCAGTCTTCAGGGTTTTCAGCTTTCGTGGTTTTGGGTTCGATGTTATAACATTCGAAGTTTTGACACTTTGATATTATAATATAGACCTCTTGAACAGAACTCACAGAGGTTGGTCTGTTTTATCCTGACCAGACGAGCGACACATGGAGTAAAAAGGTGAACAAGAGGGAACAAGGGTCTCTATCCCTTAAAATTGCTATGTAGGTGTTACAGCTACTTGACAATAAGTTCAACTCAAAAACAAAAAGGAGTGATATTGTACATCATGTTAGAAAGTTAAATGAGTGCTTTTCAGCTTTATCCATAAACAGTGAAGAGGGATAATATTTCTTAATGAGGTGGTAAATAGATGATGAGAGGATAGACTGAGCAAGAATATCTGAAAAAAGTAAAATAAGTCAACAGACTTGTATAAGTATTAGAAAGGGAATTAGGAGAGAATCACTGTAGGAAAAAGAGTTTTACAAGCAACCTATATAACTAAATGTGTTATACTTAAAAATCCACAATAATTATTTAACCAGCTGAAGGATTTGAATATTACAGATGATAATGTTTCAGATACAGAGAGTGATGGTTTTCAGGATGTGTACTTCAAGAGTTTACCATTCCATATTAGGACATAGATGCTTCTGAAACTTAAAAGACACCTCAAACTGTGCAGTGGATTTTAAACAAGGCAGTAAATACATGGGAATCAATTAAGGGGGATGAAACCCTGTCACCTAAAAGAATACCTGCTGCCCAAGATCAGATGTTATAGTCAAGGCTTACAATATTCTTGGCAATGGGGGAACTGAACTGTCACACCAAGAATGCTGCAGATCAGATAAAAATAAACAGCCTTCACAGATAAATACCCCTGTTCACACATAAGCTAGTGCCAATTCTCCTGGAGCTCTGAAAATGCCTCCGGCTCCACAATCTCAGTGGAGTTTCTGCAGCCCAGATCACCACAGTCCAATTTCCCCCTCTCAGTCATATCCAAGCCAGGAACAGTTATATTGCAGACAAGGTCTCATTAGATAAAATGGCAGAAGATATGAAGGTAGACAGAAACATGGTTCTGACAGGGAGTATTACAGAGGGCATCAAAGTATAACAGGGAAAAGTCCAGAACCAGACCTAACTCTCCATGCAGAGAAGGGATGAGAGAAGAAATAAGAAAGTCACAAGATGAGGTCAGACAGATAAAGGAGCAAGAAGTTAATAAGTCCCTGTTCTAAAATTTCTGAAACCAAAAATCATCATTGTCTTCTGGCTTTTCTCCTCCTGATTCTGGGGCAGCCAACATTCCTACCATCATTGTATACTTCTCCACTGTCCAGATTTTCCCAGAATGTCCACATTTTTGCCTCATATTTTTGGTCCATTCTTCATAAGATTGTGATTTTCTGGCAAATTAGTAACAAATCATTAAAGACTGAAGTTAGAAAATATTGACAGACATTTGAGTTTCAGACTTCACACCCTTCAAAAATTCATGCTAATACAAGACCTGTTATTCTATCAACTTTCTAAGTTTGTAAGAACAATATAACTAAAGAATGCTTTGTGGTTGTCCTTAGCCTGGGAGGCCAAACATACCTCAATTTGTCTTTGCTAGAGTTTATTTGTCCTCTGAGTTGTTTTTTTTTAGTTTAATGAGAGTGCTTTTATCCTGCTGGGTGCTGCACCTCCTAATTTTTGTCATGATTTTCTTCCTCCTGTTATACATCTGACTGATTCTGTGATTCCACCAGGGTGGCTTGTTTTTTTGAGTTAGTTCTGTGTTTTCTCATGGTGGGTATAGCTGTCTGTATGCAGTTATTGACATGCATGTACAGGGTTTCTGTGAACAGTTCTGCAGAGGCAGAAGTGTTCTCAGGGTTTATAGGGGCTTGGCATTTTGCCAGATTCTCACAATAGCAGGAGGCTAGCCTTAGAATAGTTCCTGAATACTGCCAGTTTAGATGGGGGTCCAGGTTTTATTTTTACTTCAAAGTTGCTTGAATAACAGCATTTGTATCATACATTTTCTGAAGGATATGAAGTCTAAAACTCAAAGGAATATCATTATTTTGTGACTTCAATCCTCAGTCATTTTGTCAAAAAAAAAACACAGGCCAAAAATATGAGGCAAAAATCTGGACAGCTGAGAGGTATGCAGTGATTGGAAATCAGAGGATCTGACTCATTGGTGACAGAATCTGAGAAAATGACAGAGAAGTGAGATTATTTACCAAAGGAGTAAACCATGCTATCTCAGAAAGTCATCCTAATACTGCCACATTAGTGCCACATGCAAAATACTGTACATCCCATGTAGAAAATGCGAAGAAAACATCACTAGGTCATGAATATTTTTTTTCTGTATTTGGTTAGAGAGAACTGAAATGTGTGGGTCAATAAAGACATAAGATTTACAGTTCTCTAAAACTGTTTTGTGCATGGGTTATGGGAATTGTCTTATGAGTGAGATGTGTTAAAAATGCTAAAGAGACCATGGACTGATTTGAGATGCTAAAAAACGGAGTTGCTAAATAATGTTCCAACCATGATAAAGAGTATTAGAATTTGTGCCTTAAACCTCCAGATAGGTTAAGAGACATTGCAGCACTCTGTATAGGTGTTAAGGTGCCTAAGCCAACCACTGTATATAGATCTACATATCCTAGTGTGTCTGGGTGTGTGTGGATCTGATCAATAACATTTTGCTGTCAGAGAAAACAGGGCATCTCATACATCTGAGTGTGACTCCACAAACTCTGAAGTCAGGACAGACCATGCCTTAGGTATGCTAACGTGGTTGGAATTGCTGAAGTAATTCCAGCCAGTATCAAAGAATTCTGTGCTAGTATTAGAAAAGGTAAAACATTTAAACATTTAAAAGGTGTGGGTTTAAAAGATCATTTTGCACCCTATTTAGATACCAGCTTTAGATTAATGCATGTCTTGATGCATAACCCATTAGCAAACCACATAGATGTGAAAGCTCATTTTCAGTAAGGTACAATAACAGTGAAGTATTATGATTTGGAATCAGATATTTCTGTTATTTGTGAGTTATCAGAAAATATCATGCAAAGCAATGAAATAAAGGGAAATAAGATAACTGACAAATGTTTTAATCTTACTGCAGAAAATCTGTCCTCTTGATAAAAAGGAAGTATGCTGTTGTTGTGTCTTTTGGCTTTTCCTGGTTAGGGGTCGCCACAGCAGAACTCCGGTCCGCTAATGATTAGCAGTAGATTTTTATGTGTTGAGTTGCCAGCCCTGACGCACAACCTTCAACGAAGGTACGCCCATTCATGCATGTCTCCACACAGAAGACGCTCTAGTTGAGAATCGAACAGGACAACATCTTATTTTGAGGCGACAATGCTACCGCAGCACCACCACCGCAGATATTCATGGTGATTACCTTGTGCTGTCTCATGCAGTACAAGTGATAGAACTGTTTAGCATAGATGATCATGAAAATGAGTCTGACAAGAAAGAAGACACAATAGAGCTGTTTACTAACTTGATTTTTCCAGATTTCCAGTCAGATTAAACAGATCATTCAGACATGCAAATGTAAGACAGAGAAAGAGAAAGAAGTAATGCATAAAATGTGTAGGCAGTTTGCAAAGATGCTTATGAATATGGGTAACTGACCTTCATTTTATCTGTGTGGATTACAGCCTAGTAAAGGCTCAGTGTATGTTCACCAGTACAGAATTTCACTGTCATTGCATGATCAAACCAGGAAACTCTGGACACCCTGATGAAGACAGGATTTTTAAGGCAAGTAAACTTTGCACACAACTGTCCCATATGGCATGTTCTCATACCTACACATAAATGGATATTTGTTAGAGAATACAGAAATTTAAATCAGCAGGTACTTTTATCTCATTGGCCCATAACATATCTAGGATAAAACTTGGCTATGGTTGAGGGTAAAAAAAATTCTTTACAACAATGGATATCTCACATGGATTCTGGGCACCATCCCTGTGACCAGTACAATCTAGTTTTCAAATATTTCAGAAAGCAATACATCTGAAAAAGGTGTCCTTTTGAGTAACTGAACTTACCTGTAGGTTTCAAGATTTTCTTGCACAAGGCCATGCCTGGTAAAGAAAGCAGAGGGGTCTGTTTTTTGTGGAATCATATTGCTGAAGTGACCTATGTGCAAAAACAGGTCAAGAGTGGTGTAGACAAAATTCCTCCTCGAAAAAGTACAGTGGTTTCGAAACAAGCTCAACTACTTTGCATATGAAATTGGACCAGATGGGCTATGCCTTCAAAACTAAAAAGTGGGGAGCTGAGAAGGTTCCTAGGTATATGCAATTTTGCTAGATGGTTTACTCAGGACTATGGAGAGGTGCCATATCTCTTCACCAAGGTGCTAACAAAATCAAAACACTAGGTATGCCTGAAAAAGTCATGTAAGCTTTAAGGGATAGATTGAGCCAGGTGTCATATCTTACTTGTTCACAGATGTTTAAAGATTTATACTTAGAAACAGGATATACTGGCAGTAACATTGGTGCCATCTTATGTCAATAACATGATTCTGTTTACTGGATTATAGCTTATGCTAGAAGAGGACTAAATGAGATGGAGAAAAAACTTCTCAGAGTAAAAAGATTCTCAACTGTATGGGCAGTACAGAGATTCAAAAACTTTATGGCAAAAAATGTTACAAACAGACAGACAGAACATCTGCTCATTGCCCTTCAGGGCAGCCATAAACTAATCAATTGTAGTGTGTCTAATAGCTGAGTTGTGGCCCATGTTAGCCCTCCAGAACCAACCTTTTGTAATAAAATAGGCCAAAAAACAAAAAGAGCCCAGTAGTTCAAGGACTGGCAGATCTGCAAATGCATGACTGCACAGTGTCTGAAGAACTTAGGTAACCACCTCAATAGGGCACAGCATAAGACGTTATAGGCATCTAAACAGACACTACCATTATGATGAAAAGGATCTTCCTGAAGCATATGTTCATGGCTCCACTTTTATCTAGCATGAAACAGGTACTGTGGCTTGGTGATAGTATGATATGAAAATAAACCATTCTGTCCTGGCAAGTTTAAGTTTAGGCACAAAACTAATTTGTATGCTGAATTAGCGGCTGTACATGTGATAGTACAAATAGTAGTCCAGCTCATGTTGTAGGACATTATAATATGTACAGACTCTGATTATGCTAAATGTCACTTCATTACACATTTGCCAGCTGGATAGGTAAATGGTGTCCTTGGCTGTAAAGGAAAAACAGCTATGCATGTCAATCTTATCCCAGCTACAGACCAACATCATCATCATAACCCCCTTTTGCCCATTTTCTACACAGTGTCAGGGTGTCATGTTACTTGTCACCATCTCTCTCTCTCTCTATTAAATGCCACTTTCCTACTTTCTTCACCACTCATGCCTGACTGTTGCTGGTCTTTTCTCACATAGTCCCATCCACCTGTTTGCCTTCTTCCTGTCATTCTCAAATCTTCATCAGTCTGTCTTCTGCTTTATTGCACGTGACCAAAATGCTGTAATCTGTTTCCTTTAACCTTTTCTGCAATTGGAGCTACTTCTGCTTCTGTTTTTATGCCTTTATTTATTTCTCTGTCCCACAGTGTACATCCTAACACCCATCTGGGGCCCTTCATCTCCATCACCTCTAGCTTCCTTTACTGCTCTGCCTTTACTGCCCAAGTTTCTGTACCATATGGTAGTACTGGTTGCACCAATGTTTTGTACACCTTACTTTTCAGCCTCAGATCAGTTAGTACAAAATCATGGCTTAACAGTGTATGGGGAAAGGTCAAAAGCCACTCAAAAATGCAGGGAGCAGACAAAGCGGGAAATTACCTTATTGATGCAATGGCTAAGGAAAGTGGCTCACAATGTAAAACCTTGGACTTTACTCTTCTCTAAGAAAGTGTACATGTAGTTACTCGTCAGCAAGAAAGACAAGGAGCAGGAGTATGTTTTGCACTTGTAAAGAGACAGATGTGATTTTTTACTTGATAAAAATGCATCAGGAAGATAAGACTGAAGGGAAGTTTGTTTATTTAATTCAGGATCCCAATATAAATAGAAAAAACACAAAAGATGTTAAAAAGCAATTCTAGATACTATGAAGAAGACCACCACAGCTACAAAAGTAGGAAAATTTAATACACACTTAGCGCCTCGGCATGAAATGCCTACCAAGAGTAAAAAACATCATAATACATGTACTTAAATACATCCACTAATTACCTTAATTAACAATCAACTCAATAAAACAATTAATTATTTAAATTACATATTTCCAATTACACTCTCTATTAAGCCCAAAGGGTTCCAATGTGCCATACTTTAAAATAAGCAATGTTTCCTTCTGTAGCAGTTTATTCTTAACATTTTTATGTTCTCAATATAAATAAGCTTACTGAAAGGGATCTATATAACAACTGTGATCATAAGGCTGTGTATAAACATGAAGATACATGCTCTCCTGATAAGGACTTGTGACACCTCACGTGGATTTCATACCTGCCCTTCAGCCTCATATTCCAGTGGGTAATGCCTTTGGAGCACACAGGGATTATGATGCAGCATGAGTATTATCAAACAGCAGGATCCCATAGGTAGAACAGAAGACCATATGAGACTTAAGGGAAGTAGCTTACTGGCCTCATGTCTAGTCATGACACTAAGCATGGGCAGGGATATATAGCATACTGCAAATATTCTAGCCAGTTTCCCCTAGACACAGGACAACAATTCCGGGCCACGGGACTCACAATGTCCTGGTCGGATCTTCAAACTGATCAAATCTGCCCAGTAACTAGGTCTTCTAGAGGCAATCAGTACTTGCTAACTGTTACCTGTTAATTATACAAAATGCATTGAGTGTTTACCTGCCCCAAATAACACTACAGAAACAACTGCCTTTCTGCTAATTATCCATGTGTTAAGTCACAGGGGGTCATCCCTGACAATAGAATAAATGGGGACCATATTTCTCTAGTGAGGGAATAGGAAATGTTTCACAAGTTCTGGGAGTACAAAGAAAACTGCATTTATCCATCATCCAGAGTCCCCTGGTCAAGTAAAGAGAGCAAAGCAAACCATGATCCATTTACTAAAGATGTACTTCAGCTGTGCAGGAAAGCGCTGGGATGTTAAATGACCCTAGTATTAATGGCCATCCATGCCACTCCCAATAAATCCACACAGGCATCTCACCATTTGAAATGATGACTGGTAGGAGAATTGTGCTGCCTTTGCATATTCTGTATGCTACCAATGATGCAAGCCGTATGCATTTCATCACTGCCAATGATTATGTGACCCATCTTAGAGAGAAACTAAAAGAAAAAAATTGTCTTTGCCTTTGACAAGAGTAATTTGGAAAAGAGTGTGCAGGCCTACAAAACCTATTATGACAGAAAGGTCAGCCCCAGGAATACTAAGAACATGACAGTATATTCTATGTTAACTACAGCAGAGAAAAGGGAGAGGCAAAGACATTTATACCATACAAGGGCAGTATATCTTATGTTGTTCCCTTCATTTTAACCTTGAAACTGAAAAAGGAATTGAGAATTCAAACTAAACAGGCATAGCTTGCAGTAGAATCCAAAGTCATGTGATCAAAGGTGTAACTAACAAAATAGGAGGAGTGGAGGAGGCATAGCTCCGGAGACAGTGAGGCATGCAGGCTTGACATTTTCTCATAATGTCTTATTATGTTGTTTATTATTTGATCTTTGCATAGTACACAACAGTGTCTGCTATTCAAAAATACATATTCCCCTGGATTCATGAATCCTCCGTGTAAGACTTAATAAGTCTTACTCGGAGGCTGCAGTTGAACAGTATGACATCAGCGTGCCATGAATATGCATGAGGGCACGCTGACTCAACCGTAAGTCTTACATGGACCGTGTAAGAAAGCAGGGGGCGTGTCCGACTGCCGAGCAGTCTAAATGTCCACGCCCCTGCAAGTGTTTAAAATAAAAGCAAATAAACAAGAGCGAGTCCACTCAAATGTCCCTGCAACCAACACCTCATTGTTTGATATTGTAAACCCCCATCACAGTTCTAAAACGCATAACATTAATTTTTTTTTTAAATTCCCAAAATAGCTGCCCGTATTTGCGCGTGTGTGCACGTGTGTGCCCATTGCTTATCTACAGTTAGCAATTCTGACATGGAAGAGCATAAGAAAGAATGTTTATTTAAATCATACCAAATAGCAATAGTGTAATGGTAGAGTGTTCGCACAAAGAAGAGGCATTCACGGTTCGAATCCCACCACTCCCTTTCATATTTATTTTTTTAAATCAGTATATGGAATAATACCTAACATATATGTTTAAACATAACTAAAAAGCAGTGAAATGGCCAATGTATCAGTGAACAAAATAAATATTTTAAAGGATCCCAATATAAAATTGCCTACAGTTAAGCAGCGCTTCACCCAGCACAATAGAGTTGCCCATAGTACAATAGCGCTTTACCCAGCGCAATAGTGTTGCCCATAGTTTAACAGCTCTTTACCCAGCGCAATGTATTTGCGTGGATGTGTGCACCGCACAAACCAGGGCACCGTAGGGCACCGAGGAGCAACGTAGAGCAAAGTTGCTTAAATGCAGTTACACCCCCTAGCCTGTCTGGACAGTATGAAAATAAAACGAATGACAAGGTTCGAACCCAGGACTCTGTGAATCAGACACAAAGTACAGAACCACTAAGTGATGACAACATAGGGGGAAACAGCTACTGTTAGCATTCATATACTTACTAATGGTAGTTTAACTATTACTAAGCAGGTCAGCAGTCAGCCGAGAATTTTACAAAACAGCCAATCACAAAAAAGTGCAGGAAATGCAGCATATTTAAGCCCCACAGGTGGGAATACACACCATAACTGATTGTAGCTCACATCTGCAGTTAGAATGTCTGGTGTTGGAGAGGGAACATGCTCCCGAGCGCAACGTTGGGGCATCAAGGAGTCAAAATACATGGTTTGGCTCCTTGTCCACCATCATGAGTCAAGACTCCTGCAGGGCCAGTTCCAAGGGACGGAGTACAAGGCAGAGGCTTGGAACTGGTTAGCTTGTGACCTCACCAGTGCCACAGGTGTTCTTCAGACTGGTGAGCAGGTCTGTCATCACCATGCAGACCTGAAGAGACGAAAGCAGGACCACCTGAACCAATGGATACAGGAGGCCCGTGGGATGTGGGATGCCCCACAACTGAGCATGTAACCATGGAATGCAGTCTGTAAGAATTGATAATGGAGTATGTATAATGGATAGGTATGTCTCAATATTGCTTCATTTACTTTACAGCTGTAGGTGACCATGCTGCGAATCAGCAAGCCTATGCTGATAGGCTGCTAAGGCTGTGCCACCAGGCAGGTTAGTGATTATTCTGCATGTATTGTTATATAAAATATGGGAGAGAGCATGAAAGAAAGTGTTGTAGTCCAATAATACAGCCATAAAATTGCCTGAATAAGTCCTTTGCATGTACTGTCAGATAAAAATGTCAGAGAGGCAGAAAAAGAGTGTAGTAACCCATTAAGAAAGGTAACATATGTCTGGAATAATATCTCTGCAGGCACTGTCATATAAAATAAGTGGGTGAGCCTGAAAAAAGAGTGTTCTAACCCATTAATAAAGGTATAATATGTCTTGAACATGTCTGCCATATACACCGTTAAAACAAATAAAGGAGTGTGCCTGTGGAAAAGTGTGTAATGTCATTAATAAAAGTCTAAAACCCGGAGTGTGTCTGTGTCACAGAGTTTGAAATGTTGTTGTACCCTTGCATTATACAAACAGTACTGTTTGAAAAGGTGCTGGCAACCCAGAGTTGTGCAGTCCCATATAAAGTGGGTGATGGAAGTGCTAGTAGCTGTGAAACATATATACAATCCACAACAGTCAATTACTGGCTGGCATGAATACGTAAATCTGGCACATGTGTAGCATGTTATTTTTCCCCAGAAATGTGAGTGTGTGTCAAGAAATGCAGGGCTCTGTACAAATCGAAGTGAAAATGTCATGTGAAAACATCCCAGATATGTAGATAAAGAAATATAAATGCAATCAAGAAATATGTAGTAGCAACATCTGCATCCTGGACAGTTAGTATGTCAGATATAGGTCAGGCATATATTGAACTAGCCAAACTCATTACACAACCTAATGTATGGTGGCAAGTGTAATAATACATGTAGGGGATATACACTTGCAGTCACTAGGAATGTAGTGTAGACAAAGAGGTACTTATAAGATGTTAACCGAGGTTTTTTCTACACCCTACTGTATATGCATAAACCATGCAATTCCACCCCAGGAAACACCTCTGTGGTTCAGGTTGGCAGGGGAAAGTGAAATTAAAGTACACGTGTGTCAAAGGCCAGGGTAACATATGGCTAGGGTGCAGGCACTAGGGCCAATAGCATATTACCTACCTATGACACTATGCACTTACACATGTACTTAATACAATAGCTGCTATGTGAGGTTGAATAAGTGTAACACTAAATGTGTGCAAGGTCTGTAAAGGTGTGATAGCTTAGTGTGATTTTGTATCTGACATGGTAGTGCCTATCCTAGCTGTGAGGACAGCAACTGATGTGTAATGTACTGTTAGGCAGACATAGTAGTATGGCATATGATGTGACGTAGTTCTCCATTGACGAATGTGGTGTCTCATTGTAGGCTTAAGCAATACATGTATGCTTAGTGAGTGGTACTGCTGGTGAATCCATCACCAATATGAACTGTAGTACTACCTGAAGCTGTAGGCCCAAACAGCACAGTATGGTGTGTGTTCACATTGCTTGGAAACACTGTCATGTGTGTTTCCTGTAGTCTGTACAGAGGACAGAATGCAGGCATAAAGGCATGTAAGTAGTGGCACACAGTACCGTATGGTACACAGGTAATGCTCATCTGTGTAGGCATACAGTGGTGTGTTGTATGTTTGCCAGATGTGTGTGTGATTATGCCTGTACAATGGCTGCAATCATATGTGTGTTACAGGGTAAACATGTGTATCCAGCAACATATATAATCTGTTACAGCAGTATGCCACCTATAGAAACAACTGGACACATCTGTTAGGCAGGGCAACGGCATCAATGACTAGGGTGGTTGATTGGTACTACTGTACCTGTACTTTGCATCCATTGCAATGGATGACATCTTTGTTCATGCATTGGTGTTATATACACCCCTGTCTTGAGGTTGTGCAATGTGTCACAAACAGTGTGTCGGGTACTGTTGTATAGTGGTGTGATATATAGAGTCTGCCAGGCAGTGTTAGTTAGTTGTGGCCTGAGAACCAATAAGTGGTATGGAACATGTGTAACCTCTGACAGACAATAGGATGGTATATATGTCAGTAAAGTGATATCTGTGAGTAAAGGTGTAAAGTGTGCCACAGGACACTCTCACACATATTGTTCATATCTTTTTCAGCCAGATGGCTCACCAGCGCAACCCAGCGTAAACAACGGATGAGGAGGAGGTGATACTCAACAGCCTATTGCAGCGGTACACAATGCTGTTTCCAGTAACAGCCAGCACCAGCAGGAGCGGACTGTGCTGTGGCAGGAACTTGTTCATCGGGTAAATGACATAGGCATGCATAACTGGACATATGAGCAGGTACGCCATCACTGCAGTGATTTAATTAGACAACTCTAGTGGCGTGTGTCTGATATCCAAAGACAGCAACTTGCCACAGGTGGTGGGGTGGCCATTCATCCCCCCCTCACCACAGCGGAGCAGCTGCTCCTAAGCATGGTGGCTCCTGGACAACAGCTACATCAACCTCTGACATGTGTTGTAATGGAGGCCGGAGCCACCCAGCACATCCACCTGGAGCAAAAAGGTAACATGCCCTATCTGTAGACTACAGTTAACTGTATTGTTAGATTATGTCTATGTGAGATGTGTACTATGTGTTTAGGAGTTCCGCTGCCTAGTGTTGTGCAATACGGATAGTGTGAATAATATCCTTACACCTGTGACTGTTGACTGTTGTTGTACTGCAGTTTAGCATACCGACTGTAGCAATGCCACAGTTGTAGCCACTGACGAACCCTCTCATATTCTCATAGGTCCCTCTGGTGTGACGGCAGGGCAGCTGATCCATGATGGTGAGTGTGTTATACCTGCAATGTTGGTAATGAAATATGCATGTCATAGGTGAGGTGTAGGCCATGTACACATAACACACCTATGCATAATGCATGCCGTGCATGTTTTCTGTGAGACATTGCACAGCTCAGTAATGTCAGTAGCTGCCTCAGTGACATGCAATTCACAGAGCATGACACACACTTGTGGCAACCCCATACTGCACATTGAATAGGCATAGTTGCAACACCTGTACACAACATAACACATTTATCACATGCAGTACACAAAGTCATGCTAAATATGGCGTAACCACACCCCTGCTGTAAGGTCACACTTCAGTATCCCACATGGCATCCACACACATATGATGTACCTCAGGGGTAGAGGCCTATCATGGGGCTGTGCAACACTCTTCAACACATAACACAGTCATGTTAGGCAATCCTCCCTAGTGGGCACCTCATACACCCATGTACAAAGTGGCTGTGTAATAGTGAATGTATCCACGGCACTGCAGTTCAGGTACAGCATGCTAGGCGGTGGTTTGCCACACAGTAGTAGCCGTGAGTGACCACAAGATGCATGATGATGATGATGGCACATGGTACTACATCCCATCCAATTACAGTGACCACAGTACATAGCAGTCATTGCTGTGCACCTCATTGTTCTGTGTGTGCAAACATATGCACCTATATACACCATGCATAGCTTGGTGTGTGTGTGTGCTTACATATGCTAGTATACACATTTTGCACAACAGTCGCCATCTGTACAAAGAGTCACATATATGTCCTGGAATGATATTGGGTGTATAGGTCACATGACACACATTGGGTATGTGTGGTGTTTAATGTTGCAGTCGTGTAGCATGCCATGTCATGGCTGGCACTGACATATCTGCAATATGTCCAACACTCACCATAACCACTGTACAATGTCCATGTCGTGCATTGGGATTCCTTCATGTCTACATGCACCACTCATCCCATGTCTGTACATTGCATGCATTTGCTACACCTGTGCCCACTATTATGTCCTATGGACACAGACACTGTCATCAGACATGGTAATTTATGTGTCACACAGATAACACATGCAGCCATGGTATGTATACCATTGAGTGATGGTGCACATGACATTGCAGAGCAGATAATACTGCACAGCAATGTTGTGTCCATGTACACATTGTGTTCCAGGGTATAGCCTATCACTGAACAACTACACACATGCATCAAAGCCATGTATAATGTCATTAGATAGGGCTGTCTACACTTGCACTGCATGGTGTTGAGCAACACATGGTCTGCATGCTGACACATGTGTGGTGACTGTTAGCCTTGTGATACTGTCACCCACCATCACCCACTATTGTGTATGTGTTGGATTGCTGGTGTGTGTGTGTGTGTGTGTGTGTGTGTGTGTGTGTGTGTGTGTGTGTGTGTGTGTGTGTGTGCTGTGGTAAGCTGTGTATTTCTGTGCATGTGTGCATGTGTTCATGTGTGCATGTGTGCTAACATCATGTACAGATTGTAAAGTGTGTTTCCTGTCTTCCTTCCACAGGTGCTGAGTTAGGGGTGGCTGAATGCAGCAGGGAACTTGATGTCACTGCCACTAATAGTGGAGATGATGAGACATGTATTGTGGCACAGGAAGGTCTGACAGGATCTGTCGCTGGTCCACCAATCAACAGTACACAGCGGTCAACCCCATCTATGCACACACTCATACTGCCAATACATACCTCTTCACCAATGGCCGTAGCTGAGAGACAGCATACAGTTGCAATCGATCAGGAGAGTGTGGTACCTATAACACATGCATCCCCTCACAGCAGCCAGCTGGATTACCAGAACAGTACCACATAGGCGGATGTCCAGGGGTTCTTGGGGGAGCACCGCTGGTCATATTGCCCCTGGCAGACGTGCCCCCGGAGGTATTATAACCTCCAGTATGTTCTGGGCTGTAATGCAGGCAAAGGCACGTATGGAACGGTACACCTGACAGGGACTAAGGGCACAGAGGGCCCATTACACAGCTATCAATGACAGCATCCGTGACCTTGCCGGTGCCATCCAGTATTACACCGAGGTCAATGATAGCTGTTGGAGGGAGACATTAGATGTCCTCCACAATGTGTTAGCCATGAGCCAGGACCATGCAGGATGGATGAGAAGCCGACGCGAACGCATGCCAGCAACAGCATCAGCCGGCAGTTGTCACGGACGGACCATGGATCACAGCTGCTCCCATAGTGGCAGTACCAGCCCCAGCAATGCTGGGGCTGGCCTGTCCATTGACCGTCCTACTAGACCATGTGCATGTGACACTGGCCAGTCCCAGCAGGGACACGGGTCCAGTCATCATACCTCCACCTCTGATGATAGCACCAAGTCAGGGTTGGTACCCGATATTGCCCGTAGCACCCCTGCTAGGCACAGGTACTGTGTCCGTGGCTGGAGACAGTGATCTGTACGGCCAAGCAGGTACAGTCTGTGGCTGTCACACAACCGCCCATATATGGCAGCCACATGGTGGAGTTGTGTGCATGCAGACACACACACATTTACCATACAACTAGGGCTCACACATACACACACACATTACATCAACATTGGCCCATGCAGTACTGTTGTCCCTCACACACACACACACACACACACACACACACACACACACACACACACACACACACACACACACACACACACACACACAGACATGCCAATTGGATGGGTCAATGTTGGAGTCTGGCAAACCTACAACACACCCTGTGCATATGATGACACCTGTGCCACATCCTGTCATCTGTCACATTGATGCAGGAATAGTCTAACATGGTTCTGATGCACAGGGTGACATTATAGCAGTGTAGCAATAGTAGCAAGTTGCCAACAGGAAAGTGTACTGATATCCTTGTAGGTATATCTGAGCAGGCATTATGCATCATAGCTCTGATAGTCATTGTAGCATTGTTTACACCAGTGTTAGGTCTAAGTATGTATTGTCCACCCATGTGCCACTTGGCTGAAGTGTACAGTGTTGCCAGCATGTGTTAGTGAGCGGACAGTACGTGTATGTGTGCATTACAAATTAGCGGGTGTACATCTGTGAACATGGTGTGTGCACACTGTCTGCATGTACGTGCATAGTGGACATGTGGGATGTGCGACATACCCTGTTCTACACATTGTTAACATCTCATGGTATCTTTCGATGGCCAGTATGCATTCTACTACAGATATGTTCTAACATGGGTACACATGTGTGTATGACATGGGTTGGCACTATGCTGTGGGTGATACCGTTGATATCTGTCAATGATCTGCAGTCTGGTAGTATATGCCACCTCAACAGCATGACTATAACCAATCATTAGATGATGTCCTGACAAATGACTCACAGTTGTAGGGAACTCAGTAACAGTTGAATCCTTCCAGTACTATACTATAACAGTAACCAGTGGTATTGACTGCCACACGTTCCTGGAACCACACCTGTGTGGCATATAGCCCTCTTAGGTACATGCAAACACACTAGGGATATGTCCATCCACATCTGGAAATGCATGCATTGGCCTACACTGCATTCCCCGGATGGGACGCATATCCTACACAAGGGTATCATACAGACAGATACCTGTTGTCCAATACATGCTGTATAGCAGTACGATGTCTATGGCATAGTCAATCACATTTACTATACATGCTATCCCGACAGTACCACATAGGTGGTAGCCCTGAACATGTATGTTGGGTACCAATGTGTACAGACAGACACGTGTTATGTCATCTGTCCCTTGGTATCCACATATCCATAGGTATTGTGGGGTCCCTCGGTGTTTCACATAACACATTAGGGGCCTGCATGCATATCCACAGGGCTGGTGCACACCTATAATGACTGTCCATTATTGCCAGTCGTTGTTGTGTATGAACATGTCTGACATATACCCCGGCAATTACCCTCACTCACAGTACTCTATAGTACGTGTCATGGGTGTGTGTGGCATGGATGTCCTTGGCCACGGATCACTACATTGGCCGGGCTTGACACATACATACATATGTGACCTATGATCTGAGAAGCAGCAACACAATCTGTCGAAGGTTACAAATGTATTCATGTAGTATGCAGGCTTCACACATATGTACTGATTGAGGTCACATGTACACAAATGTATTTGATACGCAGATACCCGATGTGTGCAATGCACATACTGTTTGAAACATATGTCATACCGTAGTAAAAGCAAAACCCACACTGCATTGACCACCTGTGGCGCACACACACACACACACACACACACACACACACACACAGAGCGTTTGCAGGACTCAAACCCCTACCTATGTTATGATACTAGAGGGATACACATTAACACGGCACGCGATATGCAATACTGGGTGGTTTCTGTTCTCCTTGAACATTTGTAGGATGCCGACATCATCGAACTTTCCAAAGAGGGATGTACCTCTCTTAATGTGTTTCCCAGTCTCCAAAAAGGCTACTCCTCTCAACGGAAATCACACACACTTGGCATTTACAGGACTCAAACCCCTACCTAACTATATTATGATGCTAGAGAGATACGCATTAACACAGCACACTATATGCATTACTGGGTGGTTTCTGTTCTCCTTTAATATTTGTAGGATGCTGACATCATCAGACTTTCCGAAGAGGGATGTACCTCTTTTAATGTGTTTTTCCAGTCTCCAGAAAGGCTACTCCTCTCAAAGGAAATCACACACATACACCCACCCCCACACACACTTGGTGTCTGTAGGACTCAAACCCCTACCTGACTATGTTATGATACTAGAGAGATACGCATTAACATGGTGCACTATATGTATTACAGGGTTGTTTCTGTTCTCCTTGAATATATGTAGGATGCTGACATTATCAGACTTTCCAAAGAAAGATGTACCTCTTTTAATGTGTTTTCCCAGTCTCCAAAAAGGCTACTCCACTCAAAGGAAATCACACACATACACAAACATCCGCCCACACACACTTGGCATTTGCAGGACTCAAACCCCTACCTATGTACTGATACTAGAGAGATACGCATTAATATGGTGCACTATATGCATTACTGGATGGTTTCTGTTCTCCTTGAATATTTGAGGATGCTGACATCATCAGACATTCCAAAGAGGGATGTACCTCTTTTAATGTGTTTTCCCAGGCTCCAAAAAGGCTAATCCTCTCAAAGGAAATTACACACATACAGTTGGTGTTTGTAGAACTCAAACCCCTACCTGACTATGTCATGAAATTAGAGAGATACGCATTAACATGGTGTGCTATATGCATTACTGGGTGGTTTCTTTTCTCTTTGAATATTTGTAGGATGCTGACATCATCAGACTTTCCAAAGAGGGATGTACCTCTTTTAATGTGTTTTCCCAGTCTCCAAAAAGGCTACTCCTCTCAAAGGAAATCACACACATACAGTTGGTGTTTGTATGACTCAAAACCCTACCTGACTATGTCATGATATTAGAGAGATACACATTAACATGGTGTGCTATATGTATCACTGGGTGGTTTCTCTTTGAATATTTGTAGGATGCTGACATCATCAGACTTTCCAAAGAGGGAAATACCTCTTTTAATGTGTTTTCTTCCTCTCAAAGGAAATCACATACACCCCCCCACCACACACACTTGGCGTTTGCAGGACTCAAACCCCTACCTAACTATGTTATGATGCTAGAGAAGTACATATTAACACAGTGCGCTATATGCATTACTGGGTGGTTGTTGTCCTCCTTGAATATTTGTAGGATGCTGACATCATCAGACTTTCCAAAGAGTCATGTACCTCTTTTAATGTGTTTTCCTAGTCTCCAAAAAGGCTACTCCTCTCAAAGGAAATCACACACATACCCCCCCACACACACACATTTGGTTTTTGCAGGACTCAAACCTCTACTTAACTATGTTATGATACTAGAGAGATACACATTAACATGGCACGCTATATGCTTTACTAGGTGGTGTCTGTTCTCCAGGTATATTTGTAGGATGATGACATCATCAGACTGGACATGGTAATGTGTGTACACATTTTTATGGTATCCCAGGAATGATCCATCTAGGTCAGCAGGTATCAACAGCTTGTACAGGACCCCGTGAGTCTCACCTTGTGTGATCTATCTGTGGACACATTGCCATCCCTTCATATGTCAACACATATCTATGCACAGATTGTTGGTTTTGTGGATACGACATGTGTCTGTGATGTTGATGAAGAGCTGTTCAAAGTCTATGTGGAACATGTGTAGCTCTGCACCATGATGTATGTCCTGGGTGGCTGCCTTGCAGATGGTGTAGCATGCTTGGGAACCATGATCTGCACATGAACATACCACAGTTGGTAAGGTTGTGTATTTGTTGGTTTCCAATAGCTCTGTTTATGACTTCTGCCATGATGCACTCCATGGCCTTGCAGATCAGACTTTATAGGCTTACTGGACTATACTTCCCATGGTGTGTTGTGCACCCACACATGTGGGGAGTGCCATATGTTGCTGCAACACATTCGATGGTTCCAGGACCTGTGGAGTGGGTGAGGCTCAACAGACTGTTCAGGTGCAGGGTCTGTTTGTTCTGTAGTGCATGCATGACACATATTGGGAAACAATGTAATCCAGTTGCTGCCATGCTTTTGGCTTTGGGGGGGGGGGGGGAGATGTTCAACCATTCTACACGTGATATCGCCTGGTATGATGTCAGGGACTATCGTCAGTGGGGGGTGGGTATGTATACATGGGCCTGTCGGACAGGATGTCGGCAATGTCAGTAAGGTACAGTTGTCCCTGACTCGGCACATATATGCGTGTACATTACTATTTATTACATAGCTGAAGGAAGTACAGTTTTGTACCTACCATAAATGTAGATGTCCGAGAGGTATGCATCTGCAGTCCTAACAAATGGGTTGTCCTGCCTCAGGCAGCCCTTCGGTCGGCCAGATTCCAAAGTCTGGGTCTGGCCTCGGCTGATGTCGCACTTCACCCGACATCATAGCTGCTGTTAATTGGGTATAAAGGCATCAGCCGACTCCATTTTCATCAGTGTTTATTGCCCCAGATGCCAGGTGCCCTCTAGGAAGGCTAAATTTGGATAAATGCAAATGATTCCAAACAGTAGAGAGCAAATAAAAATAAACATGTATATACATATATACAAACAAATACACCATAATAGATTCCCCCAGCTAGCTACAAGATGGGTAAATACCCTAGGAGTACCACAGAGGGGAAGGAGGGTGGGTAATCCTGACTGCAGATGCATACCTCTCAGACATCTACATTTATGGTAGGTACAAAACTGTACTATGTCCTTCAAGGATGCATCTGCAGTCCTGACAAATGGGTAGAATACCATAGCCAAACTGGGGGAGGAGGTACTAAGGAGGCAGTAAGAGTTTATGGTGTAGTTAAGATCCCTTACAAAACAGCAGTGGCAAAACCTGCTCGGGATCTGGAGTATAAAGGTAGATTATAATGCTTGGCAAATGTATGCACGGAGCTCCAAGTAGCAGCCTCTAAAATGTCTCTGGTAGCCACTCCTCGTAAGAAAGCTGTAGTAGTGGCTGTAGCCCTTGTGGAGTGAGGTCTGATGTTTTCTGGAGTTGCCTTTCCATGAAAAGAGTGACAAAATCTAATGCAATTTCCTATCCATTTTGAGATTGTTTGTTTTGAAATTGCTTTTCCTTCCATTCCTGTTGCATATGCTACCAGAAGCTGGTCAGTTTTTCTATTGTTCTTGGTTCTGTCCAGGTAGTAGCGTAATTGTCTGTGCACATCCAAGGTATGCAGTAGTCTTTCCCCCCTGTTCTGCAGGTTGGGGAAGAATGTGGGTAGGTGTATTGCTTGGTTTAATGATACCCTGGAGACCACCTTTGGCATAAAAGTAGGATTAGTTCTCATGGACACTCTATCCTGATGGAAGATAAGGAAGGGCTGTACTGCCATTAATGCCTGTAATTCAGAAACCCTTCTTGCTGAAGTGATTGCAAGCAGGAATGCAGTTTTCCAAGATAAGTACTGTAATTCTGCTGTTGCTGCTGGTTCAAAAGGGGGGAGTGTCAACTTTTCTAACACAAAGTTCAAGTCCCATGTAGGCAATGGTGGTTTCCTTGGTGGCTTTACATTTTTAATTCCTCTCAGAAACTGCCTGAGTAGAGGTTGAGAAAAGACTGGAGGATCCATGTTGTATTCTGCTGAAATTGCTGATGCATGAATCTTAATGGAGGAGTAAGACAGGCCATTGTGGAAAAGCTCTGCTAAATATTCCAGGATGTTAGCTATGTTTGCCAATGATGCATCTACTCCTTTTGTTGCACTCCAAATGAGATATCTTTTCCATTTTGCTGAATAAGTTTTCTTTGTTGAGGGTCTGCGAGCCTCCAAGATAATGTCTTTAACCCTTTGAGATAAATCTGGGTTATTTTGTCTTATGTAATGTTCCAAGCAGCTAGCTGCAGTGTTTTCAAGTTTGGATGCAGGGTTTTGAAGTTGTTCTGTGTTAGCAGTAGAGGAAGTAGGGGTAGAGGCCATGTGTGTTCCCGAGACATACTCCTCAGTAGCGGGTAACAATGTTGCCTCGGCCAGTCTGGAGCTATCAAGATGATCCTTGGGTGATCTTCTTTGATTTTCAGTAGCACTTTGTGCATCAAAGGAAGAGGTGGGAATGCATATGCTGTCAGGTTTTCCCAACTGAAGGATAGGGAGTCCACCTTCCAAGCAAGTGGGTGGTATGTCCTTGTGCAGAATTTTTTCAATTGGTGGTTGTGTGGGGATGCAAACAGGTCTATTTCTGGTAGTCCCCATTTCCTTGTAATGGATTTGAAGATGTCTGGGTGTAGCATCCATTCGTGGGCATCCGTGGTAGTTCTGCTTAAGATGTCTGCTAGTATATTTTCTTTTCCTGGCACAAATATGGCCTGGAGCTGAATGTTGAGGTTCAGGGCCACATTCCAGAGGTCCATTGCCATCTGGCATAGAGGATATGAATGTGTGCCTCCCTGTTTGTTGATATACCACATAACTGTGGTGTTGTCCGTCCTTATCAGCAAATGACCCTGTTGAAGAAACGGTTTGAATGTCTGAATTGCCTGCTTTACTGCCAGCATCTCATTTTTGATTTATGTGTAGGTTCATCTGGTCTTGAGTCCATAATCCTTGTATGCACTTGTCCACCATGTGTGCCCCCCAACCGAGGTCTGAGGCATCCGTGGTGATAGTCTGGCTTGGGTGAGGCCTGTGGAAGGGCAGTCCTTTGTTCGATTGACAGGCCTGGGCCCACCACTGGAATTCTTGCTTGAGGCATGGATTTATTGGAATTTGGGTTTCTAGGCTGTGCTTGTGCTGAGACCATAAATTCCTCAGGTACCATTGCAACTTCCTCATATGTATTCTGGCATGTGGAATCAATATTATGCAGGATGCCATGTAAACCAGGGCTTGAAGGATTTTCCTTGCTGTAAGCTGGTTCTGCGCTGTTAATGCCATGAAGTAGAGTGGTAGTTGCTTCTGTTTCTCTGCTGTGAGGAATGCCATCTGGTTTGATGTGTCCAGTTCTGCACCCAAGAAAGTTATCCTTTGGGATGGTATCAGCCTTGACTTTTTTGTGTTGACTGTGTATCCCAGGGCTTGCAGCAGGTGAATAACCTTTTTCAAATCTTTTGTTAATTTGTCTTTGCTGTCCGCTTGTAACAGGCAGTCGTCCAGGTATGGATAAATTTGAATTCCCTGAAGCCTGCAATGAGCAATTACTGATGCCAGGCATTTCGTGAATACTCTGGGCAGTAGATAAGCCAAAGGCAATGCTGAGAATTGATAATGCTCTGATCCTGCAAGAAATCTGAGGTATCTTCTGCAATTTGGTCGTATGGGGACGTGCAGGTATGCCTCCTTGAGATCCAGAGTCACCAGCCAAGACTCCTTGCCCAGCATGGGAAGAAGTTGCTGTAGGGTCAGCATCTTGAATTTTGGAACAATGAGATATGTGTTCAGAGCGGACAGGTTGAGGATAGGTCTCCATTGGTTTTCCTTTCTTGGTACCAGGAAAAGCCTGGAATAAAATCCTTGTCCTTGTTCCATAGCCGGTACCTTTTCTATAGCTCTCATCCTTAGTAAGTGGTCTATTTGCTGTAGAGCATTTGTCTTTTGGTTTGGAGGTAGGTTTGGCATTCCTCTCTTCCTTGGAAGAGTATGGAAGTGAAACCTGTAGCCTTTGTCTATTGTCTGTAAAATCCATTTGTCTCCTGTAATGTAATGCCAGTTTACTGAAAATAAGGCTAACTTTCCGCCTAAGGGTGCTTCTAGTTGTTCCCTGGTAGGCGGTTTCAGAGCCAAGTCACTGTGATTGTCCTGTGGAAGTGGTAGTGGCTGGATCTGTGGCAGTACTTCTCTGGCTGTTAGGCTGCCACTGACGTCCCCTGTAGGCACCTCTGGATTGACCTCTGCCTCTTGGGCGTCTATTTCTGCGTCTCTGTGCTCTGGTGGTGTCTGGAAAGGACCAATTCTTGGAAGGCCAGTTCCTACTAAACCTCGGAGGCTGGACCTGTAAGAAATCCTTAATTGTCTGGACAGATTTAGATTTTTCTTCCACCTTCTTCAATACTTGCTGTGCAGGGGAGCCAAACAAGCTGTGCTTTTCCATGGGAGCATCTAGAAGCTTGGACTTTACATGGTCTGGTAAGGATTGCTCTTTTAACCATGCATGCCTTCTGATCACTGTACCAGTCATAGCTGCTCTAAAGGAAGCCTTCAGTGCATCATAGCCGCATTTTAAGGAATGATTACTGACCTGCTGAGTGTTATGTACCAAATCCTGAAGGGACTTACGGTCTAAAGGCTCAGGTGAGGACAGTTTTTTAGTTAGCTGATCTAACAGGAATTCCTGATACTGAATCATGTGGAATTGACAGTTCAAGGCCCTGGCCGAAAGAGTAGCAGAAGTATACACTTTTTTACCCCATCTCTCTAAAGCCCTAGATTCTCTTTCAGAGGGAGGGTTTTGGTAGAGGCAGCTGCTACAGCTTTGGGGCCCTGTGAAATAGTTTCAGGATCTGCAATAGGAGCCTTATACAAGTGATAATGTGTGTCCGGAACCCTGTAGTATCTGTCGGGCTTAGCAGGGGCCGGAGGAAGAGAGTCAGGAGCAGTACAAGCATCATTAAATGCATCATCCACAACTGTAAGAACTGGAGGAATGGCTAAAGGCCTATGCTGTGGCAAATGTAAAAAGGTCCTAAGCCTTTTCCTAGAGTCTGAAAAATCCTGGCCCTGCCATTGAAATTGTTCTCTCATAGCATGCAAGGTTTCCCCAAAAGAAAATTCCTCAGGAGGAGAGGCAGAAGGGATGGATTCTTCTGCATCTGAGTCCTCATATGGAGAATAAGGGCCTTCTGGGGGATTTGTACTGTCTGAATCATCAGAGGAATAATCAGTAGAAAGTGGCTCAGGGGGCTCTGCTCTAGGCCTCTTCTCTGGAGGGGGGTGAGAGGCCCTGTCAGGGTGAGGCTGGGATCTCCTGATCAAAGAAATTAGATCCTCTGCTAGACTAAGCATTTGAGTACTAGAGCTAGGCCTGTGAGAGGGGGTTTTAGCAGGCACGGTCTTTGTTGATTTAGCCACTTTAGCCCTGGCAAAAGCCTTAATTGACATGGATGCAGGGGGCCTAGCAGCTCCACGTGCAGGAGTAGATATATCTAAGGGGATAGTATCTGATAAATCCTGAGAACCTGTAAGAGCAGGTGGAATTTCAGTAGCAGATTCAGCCATGCTGGATGAGGCCTCGGTTGTAGGAGGCATGCTTTCGGCCGAAGGAAGAACCGCGGACTCGGTTTCAGCCGAAACCGAGACACTCGCGGTTGGCTTAACCGCGGTTTCGGCCGAAACCGCGGACCGCGAGTGTCGGTCCTTTCCTTATGCTTTTTGCTAATTGTGAAGTCGGAGTCTCCGACGGCATGTTATAAGCAAAGCGAGCCAAAAACACCTCTGCAAACTCCGACCGACGTCTAAGTGTCCGTCGGTTGAAGGAAGCACAGGCTAGACAAGCTGCTACGTCGTGGTCTGGGCCTAAACAAGGTAGGCAGTAAGAGTGGAAATCTTTATGAGGTATTTGTTTCCCACAAGTTAAACAGTTATTCACTTTTTCTGACATCGGCTGAGGCAAGAAAGAGTCCCCAACGGGGTACTTAGCTTTTTAGAAGTCTTCGGTAGTAGCAATCTCTGGTTCTGACCGACCGGCACTTGCAAACAGCTTCTGCTTCGGGCGCCACGCGGCAAGAAAGACTGAGGAAAATGGCGTCGGCTGATTCCTTTATACCCAATTAACAGCAGCTATGACGTCGGGTGAAGTGCGACATCAGCCGAGGCCAGACCCAGACTTTGGAATCCGGCCGACCGAAGGGCTGCCTGAGGCAGGACAACCCATTTGTTAGGACTGCAGATGCATCCTTGAAGGACATCATGTCATGATTCTCAGTCTGGACTCCTCAGCTACTCTTTACACAACACTGACAAACCTGAGCACTAATCAAGGTTATACTCTTTTACACACTTAACACTCTACTGATCCTTTGTTATCAGGCTACAGAGTATGTCATCATAATACACTGGCATGTCCAGGGGTCAGTTTCATGTGTACTCTCCAGTCCAGCTAGTGAATATTGTGGTTATGACACAATGTCACATCTGCCTCATGTACACAGACAACCCTCTCCTCCTCACATCACACTCACATATATGTGGGAGATGTAACAATATTGACATACAGGACGCTGAGCTCTCTCGACCCATGACTGGCATAGTCTATCAGGTGGTGAGGGTGACCACACACACCATGTATCAGTCTCAAATATACCGATAGTGACAGCAAACAAACCACATTATCACACATACACATATTCGGAGGCTCTACATACACTCTGCCTAAGCAGCAGAAACCTCCAAAGCAGACACATATACAACTGCTACCCCACTACAATGCCCACATGTCACACAGTTCACAATGTCAGTGTGCAACACAGTTACTGCCCTTTGGGCTAAACAACACACCTGATACACTTGTTATAGGTGACACAATGTCAAACACACTATCGTCCCACTCACCAGGCCAGACAGGGGAATAGTCACTTTGAGCTGCCTCTCAGGTGCCAGAATCTGCCACATAACACATGCACTCAGGTCACTCCAAAGCAAATCCAGGACTGGCTCCATCATTGTCCATGCTGATGCGTACAACCTCAGATGTTCCTCCCTGGACCACATGACATGGCACATAGAGGAACTCTGTGATCATGTAGCCCAGCCCAGTATTACACTGACCTTGTCTAGCATCTTACACCCACCAAGTATGATGTCACAGTATACCAACAAACTGATCACGTTTAACAGTTGGCTAACATATTGGTGTTATTCAAAGGGGATACAGTGTCTGTCACCCTGGGGTGACATGCTCAACATGCCACGTAGCTTCCCTATGGACAGCTTGCACCTGTCACCTTTGGACTTTTGAATACTGGCTAGGGCACTTGCTGCCACCATACTGCCCTATTTAAGCAGGGCTCAAAGGACAGAACCACCTCCATACACATTACAGAGTACACGACACTGAGGGTAATGCTGCTCAACACCAGATGTCTTACCCTCAAATTGCGCCCACTCAGGAATCTCAGTATGGAGGATAGCAATATCTGTGCACTAACAGACACATGGTTGAGGCTCCCACATGCACACCAGCACTACCAGGTTATATTTCATACCATGCTTTCTGACCACATAACTCGGAATGGCCAACACAAATAGGGGGAGTATCCATATACATCACAGATACACATACCTCCGGGTTGGTAGCACTGCACAATGCATCACAGACCATACATATGCACCTAACATTGTGCAAATCTGCCTTTTGGTTTGTTGCCTGCTACAGACCACACTCCCCAACACAGCAACCTCACTCAGCTTTCCTGGGAACATTGGACCATATGAAGGTCTCCCCAAACACCATTATAGTGAGTGACGTCAAATACCCACACATTGACTGTGGATAGTACTCAGGCCCCAACACCCCCGCCCAACAGTTGTTACTATTTCTAAATTCATATGCTATGGCACAACCAGTCACCACACCCACAAGAGGGGACAACATATTGGACATGATCATTACCGACATGGGGACTCTATGTTCCACAGCTGTGATATACCCCTCATTGGTAAGGGCAGAACATATTTTATTTCACTGGACATCCATATCCCGTCCCCACACCCATCCTGGATAATCTTGGTGAACTTCCCAAAAGCAAACGTCACACTCCCCCAAACCATGGTAGTATCCTTCAGAGACCCTGGGTCAGTGGTAAGTATGGCTCAGACTGCTGAATCCTTTATATACACATTCTATGGACACCTAGAGGATTGCATGGATCGTTAAATCCAAAATAACAACTGGACTCACTCCTCCAATGGCAGTGGACCTGTCTGGTAGACCCCAGCCATTAATATGCTTTACAACAAATGGAGGAAGCTACTACATAATAGAGCACAATCCCAGACAGGGAAGGCATCTGTGATCTGTACTAGCAGACTGCTACAATCACTCGGGTATTTATGTCAGGCACGGTATCTAACGGACAATTGCACCAGACACGTCGGACACTCACAAGGCCTTCTTCAGTTGATTCAGGTACCTGGCTGGACACTCACTGATATGCTGTGTGTTACTGCATACTGACTAAACATACACTGAACCCAATGACATTGCCATCATCCTGGCAAACAGGTTCAGTGCAGATGTGTCCCCCCATCCCCCCTAAGGTGGTACTGTCCATACCAACAGAGTGCAACCTCCCAGACATCACGAGTAAACAGGTGAGTGCTACCCTCCCCACAGCGGACAACACAGCCTCAATGGGACCAGATGGTGTCCCGGCCTGTGTCATACACAGCCTTCATGACAGACGTAACTCACAAATTACATCACTGTTCGATATAAGAGTTACTGCAGGATATGTACCCACGGAATGGCGTACAGCATTAGTGGTCCCGCTCCACTGAATACTGCCACAACAGACCACAGACAATATCAGCCTAAAAGGCTAACTAGCCTGTTCTGCAAAGCTATGGAGTGTATTGTAATGGGACTCATGCACATAGACATGGGAAACCTACAGACACTGGGTCCTACACATTACAGCATTGTTGTGGGCAGATCTTGCATGTTGGACCTGTTCATATTCTTTCAACAGTTACCAGGTCCATCAGTGTTGGGACAGTTGTCCACACAGCCTGCCTGGACCTTGCACAACCCTTCAACACAATACCCCACTCAGCCATTATGCATAGGCTCACCAGCATTAATATTGACATATCTGACACAATGGATTGCTACCTGGAGCAGGGATAGCACCCACATGCTCAGTGTTTGCAGGTGCCATGTCTGACTATATACCAGTTACACCTGGCATCCCACAAGGCTCAGTCCTGGGACCTCTCTTGTTCAGTATATATATGTGTGATGTACAGGCTATCACAGGAGGGATATGGCTGCCCATGTTCGCAGATGACTGCAAACTGGGTGCCATAATCAGCTCTCCTGCTGGCACATGCATACTCATACAGGGTCTCACAGAGATAGGTTGACTGGTGCCTGAGCCATGGCCCACAGTTACATGCCATTAGTTGCATAGTCATCCCCTTTGAGGATGACAAGATGCCCACATATTACCACATAGGTTGTAATCCATTACATACAGTTGTAGTTGTTTGGGGACATGACCTGTTCGTACTCTCGCCTTTGACAATCATATTGCCATAGTGGCTAGACAGTACGTCTACATAGCCCACCATATCCCACATGGTTTCACATGTTGATCACATGTGGTCATTGTGCCCTTATACTCTTCACTACCATACTTGGTTACTATGTCACCTTTGGGATGTACCTTACCTGACACCTGCAGCAACTGTAATGGCCACAAATGTTACTCTTTGAGCAGATGCACAGTTCCGATACAGTAACTCCAGCTCTACTCAGTCACTTACCAGTTACACGGATGTGTTGTGTGCCTGTAGTTGAAGGCAATATCTGACCCAGACTTACTGGACATGCTCCACCTCAGGATATCCGACTCCCTTGCTGCTACACACTCCAGGGACATATACCTCAGTACTGATGTTAAAAGGACATGCTGGGGGGACAGATTATTATCAGAAAGCCTCCACTCACTCCGGAGTGTAGTCCCGGTTTTGCATAGGCAGAGCCACCCACTGACCACCTACAGGTGACATCTTTACAAGTGAATGGGTGATCTCATGTTTACCCATGAGATATCTTCTGGGACCCTGCTAGACACAGGCATAATACACTGAACGTAAATGGGCTATCTTGTGTGACCTACTATTCACAGGCACAGTGCTCTGATTTGACTGGGTTGCAGTAGCCAAACACACTCTGGCTATGCTTGCACATGCCCTAGGGCAGATAGCCTAGTATCAACCTCTGAACCTATGATAATTTTCATGATGCACAATGTTTATTACTGATACTGTTTGCAGGTTTTTATCATCTTTGCTTTCACACTTTATATGAACCGCTTAGGTATCTGCAGAACATATTTGCTTATTGAAGGGTTCCACTATATTATATACGTGTCTGTTGTCATATAAGTGTGTGCACAGGGCAGATTGCTGTGTAGTGAGAGGTTCCTGGGTTAAAACATGCAACTGCCTGCTATGTGTGGTCCAATGCTTTACTCCAACATGGCCTAAGTGTGTGAGCATGCCCAGTTCAGACTGTCGGTGTTCTGTTGCCTGACATTTGTCTCATGTATTCGTGTGTGAGCATGCCCAGTGTGACCTTTCAGTATGTTTCTGTCTGAGGTCCACTACATTTGTTGATGTATATCTACATGTCCATTATTAACATTTGTACTGTGTGTGTCGAAAGTCACATTCTATTCTTACTCAACCTTTGTGTCATAACTCGACAGGGATTATGCTGTACCTGCAGGGTTTCCATGAAATACTTTGCATAGACTTATCAACATTTCTTCATACAAGTTAACCACTGCTCTCCTGTCATGGTTTAGTGGTTCCGTACTATGACTGTAGTGCACAGTATCCTGGGTTCGAGGCCCATTGCCGCGTATATTTTCATACTGAGCAGACCAGACTGCTTAGAGGCCAGTAGAGAAAATATGAGCATGTTGGCTTTTGTTCAGCTATTCCCTACCTAGACCCAGCTTGTCCAACATTGCTCAATATTAACCATCATTGCTGGACATTGGCCAATATTACTCTACATTGACCACATTTGTAGTAGCTGGTGTGTGCGATTTTGTTTACATTGACTTCATGATGGTAAATGCTGTTTAGCACTGCTTTATATTGCTTAACACATGGCAATCATGCCTCAGGTGTTGATGCAGGGTTGCCTATGTTGGATGCACATAGTACACTCCCTATACATGTTTGAAAGCAGGTAGTGTCAATGTAGGCATCCCTTTTACTACATGTGCGGGTCAGAGAGAGGTATCATTTCCAGAGTTCCTACTGAGCCAGTGTATGTGCTATGCGTTACCTCTTTGCCAAGGCCAAAGCATACTGGGCACGCCTCCTTCTGCCTACTGGGGAAGGCTTAGGTTGTTCCTCCTCTGAGTCATGCTCTGCCTGTGATGGCCTTGGCAATGGTGGGGGGCTGTTTGGCCCAGGCCTATGCTGCTCCTGCTGCAGCTGTTTTCGCAGGATCATATTATGTAGCATAGCACATACCATGACAATTTGGGTACATGTAGTTGGTGAGTACTGCAAGGCTCCACCAGATGTGTCCAGGCACCGGAACCATGACTTGAGCAGCCCAAACACACACTCGATTACATTTTGTGTTTGTGCGTGTGCCTCATTATGACATTCCTGTTCAGATGTGTGTGCATTTCTGATGGGTGTCATCAGCCATGGCTCCAGTGCATAGCCAGCATACCCCACTAGGTGACCATGTGGGATGTCCCCATTGGCAAATGTCTGGTACAGCTGCATCAGATTCCAGATATGGGAATCATGGTAGCTTCCAGGGCAGCCAGCACACACATTCAGTGTTATGCCCTGGGCATCTCACACGACCTGGCAGTTGATGGAGAGGAAGCCCTTGCGGTTGAAGTAGACCCTACCCCGCTCACCGGCTGGTGCTTTGATGTGTATGTGCGTGCAGTCTATTGCACCCACTACCTCAGGGTATTCCGCTATTTGCTGGAAGAGATGCATATTGCTGGCCAATACCTCACGGGAATTGGGGAAATATACATGATTACCTACATGTGTTGACATGGCATCTAGGAACTGGTGCAGTACCCTGAATGCTGATGGCTGTGATATCCCCATCATATCACCAGTTGGTCTCTGGAAGGTACCTGCTGCTAATATTCTTAAGCCAACACATACCTTAGTTTTCACTGGGATGGGTTCCCCTCTGTTGGTTCTGTGTGTGAGGTGTGGCCTGCACAGCTCAATGATTTGCTGCAAGAGGTCTCTGTCCACTCTATAGCGCTCCACTATCTCCAGCTCATGTAGCCCCTGGTAGGTAACCCTGGGCTTGTACACTCTTCTCTGTCTCCTCACTGTGGGTTGTCCAGCAGCATTTGCATTATCACCACCCTCAGCATGTTGCATATGTCGCCTTATAACAGCAATGGCAGCCCCTAACATTTTTTATCTCAGTGAAGCCTTTTCAGTTTTCACTTGTATTAGCTTACTGCAGTGTTGCAGTGTCTCTTGAGAGAAACATAATGGACTGTTGTTTGCAGAGTTTTAAGTGCTGGGCTGGGCTGGGCTAGTGTTCTGCCTGGGTAATTGCCTGATTCTGATTGTTTTCACCTGCTACCTCTGCTAGTACTCCCTGGTAACTTCCACTATTTGGTGTGCTTCCTTTTTCCTTTCTGTTTCCTCAGGCGGGGGGGAGCACCTCGCACACAAGCGCAAACATGTGCACAGCAGCTAACATGCATGCTCACATGCTTACACAGACTAAAACTTGCTTATTCTTGTTAAAATGCACGCACACCGGTGCAAACGTGCTTACAACTGTTTACACAGCCTTACATATGCTTACTCAAGCCTGCATACGCGCACACATGCTTACATGTGCGCACATTGTCTTACTCGGGTTTACTGGCATGCACACTCATCTACCACTATAAAAGGCTCACTTACTGTGTCCAAAGTAAAAATTCCAGCAACAAACGAATAGGAAGACACAGAGACAGCTGATATATCCAGTTCAAAACTTTTACTGCAGTGCAACAAAACACAAGTGCTTTCACCAAACAGGCATCATCAGGTGTATTACAAAAGCACTGACAAACACACCCCTATTTATACATCAAATGTCACATGATACAAATTCAAATTTAAAACCACAAATTTAAAGACACAACACATATAAAAGACATATAAATTAAATTTAAAAACATACATAAATAATGCATACTAAAACTATACTGCAATACTAATAACTACCTTCTTAGGGGTCTCTTCTTTAGTTTGAGTACTAATGGAACCGATTCATTAAGCCCATGTCCTATATCAGCCCTTAACCTCACTATTCATGAGGATTCCAAATCCTCAGTCTTAGCATGTATATCACCCTGCCTCACATTTTCATAAACCCTAGCATTTACTAAAAATTTTAAACCATGACTAGAGTCAGTACTCAAAACATGCTTCGCCAATGCACTAACCATATTACCTTTATTCATATGGTAGATATGTTCTCTTATGCATTCTCTGAAGGGACGGTCAGTCCTACCTATGTAAAACGTTGCTGTGGAAAAAGATTTATACAAGTTAAAGAGATGTCAATATCAAAAATATCACCTGGAGGTCTGTTTAAGTGAGCAGATTATACCGAGAGGCCTTCAAGTCTTGAAAATGCCATCTAATGTTAATGGTGATAGTCTGCTCTTGAAGGAATGGCAAAAAGTTAACATTCAGGCAAGTTTCAGCTATTTGAAACTATTAATACAATTGGCAGAACGGGAAATCACTGATTTAACCAATGTGGTCAATGATAAATATTCTGAGCTTGTAAAAACTTTTTCTGAGTCTGTTTTGGAGCAGTATATGAAAGAGATGTTTGATTCCCTTTCAATATATGAGTCTAAACTACAAAAAGCTAAAATTAGTCAGATCTGTCAAGATCGTAATGACTTTCAACTGGGGAATGTCTTCGTATGACCTTGAGAGAGAGTTTTGAAAAACAGACTGGGAGATCTTGGCAACAACGTAGTACCAATGATGGTTCACCAGGAGGCGTTGTTGTTCTTTCGTCAGATCCATGTGTTGGTACAAATCAATGCTCAGAAGAGATACAAAGTGTTTCCCCATTGATAGATGAAGTTGTTTTGGTAAAGGAGCTGGGAGCTCGAAAGAAGATTGTAACCACAAATGCACAAGTGCATAGGTCAGGGGTAGTAGAGAAATCTACCTCTGGCAGCAGTAATGATACTGATGTTCATTTTTTCTGCCTCAATGAGCAATACGACCTCAATTTTCCACTACCGGTGAATGAGCAAATTTTTCAACGGCTGACGGAACACCAACAAGGTCAAAGTCGGAGCCGCAACAAACGAAAGATGGAAGGAACTGTGAGTACACAGAATACAATAAAAAAGGTGTTTTTGAACACCAAGAAGGACTAGTGTTGAACTTATCCAGTATAACTTTGACGCCTTATGAATTGAGAGTTTTAGGTAAAGGGTTATCATTTATAACCCCTACTTGTTCTAATTTTATGGATGTCATTTTTGATGTTAAATTATTTGCTAGGAATTTGGGGTTGAAAGTAATGTTTAATAATTCTGAAAGTATTACTAATGAAGAAAGTAATATTTTTTTCTAAACCCAGCTTGTTCTTACCTAAAACTAATCCTCTTATTGCTGCATTTGAAAAGTTAGTCATACAAGATGTGTATGATTTGAATGAGGTTAATAATGATAAGCATGCTTGTTACAGGAGGGAGCAAATCTTTCTAAAGATGAGTTTAATGTGCTGAAGGGGTTGGAGAACAATACTGATATCGTTATCAGGCCGGCGGAAAAAGGCGGACCAATAGTGGTATTAGATAGGACCTGGTACGTGTTTAAAATGCAGGCATTGCTAAATGATGAGTTATTCCATAAGAAATTAACTCGCATTCAAGTCAACACAATTATACATGATGTGCAGATTTTACTTAAATGTATGTTTGATATGAATCTTTTTGATAGACATCTTTTAGATTATTTTTATATGAATAAACCTACTGTTCCTGTTATACAAGGTCTCCCAAAGGTACACAAAGATGAGTCTGATCCACCACTTAGACCTATTGTTTCTGGTAGAAATTGGTGCACTGAGACTATCTCTCTCTCTCTCTCTCTCTATATATATATATATATATATATATATATATATATATACATATATATTTAAAAACTTTTGAGACCGGGTATTTATAAATTAACACATGTATTGAGGGACACCGAACATTTTCTTAGAGACTTGCATGAATATGTGTTTAATAGTTTGAATGATGATGTTGTTTTTGTTACTATGGATGTGGTGTCTTTATTTACTGTTATACCCAGTTTAGATGGCCTTAATAAGGTGACTCAATTTTTACAGCAGTTTACAGATTACACCCCTAACAAGGTTCAATTGTTGGTGAAACTGTTGGAGATTGTGCTTGAGCACAATATCTTTGCTTTTGTTGAGAAAATCTACAAGCAATGCAATTGCATGGCTATGGGCACTTCTTGTGCCAATAGCTACGCCAATGCTGTTATGGTCGTTTGGGAGTATGACCATATATTTAATGGGCCATTCAATGAACATGTTTTGTTTTTTCATAGATTTGTGGACGACCTATTTATTTTGTGGAGGGGAGACCTTGATATATTTGCTTCCTTTATGGAATATGTGAATAATAGTACCTGTTATTTGAAGTTTACATCTCACTCCTCAAAATTAGCGGTGGATTTCTTGGATGTTTCTGTCGTTAAGGATGAAACTGGTGTTATTTACACGAAGTTGCACAGGAAAGACTGTCATGTGAATCATTTATTACATAGGGACAGTCTTCATCCTCCTTATGTTTTTAGAAGTGTGGCTTCCAACCAGTTTTATAGAGGTTCTAGATTAAATGCTAGGGGATAGTGATTTTATTGTTGAGGTTGATAATGTGAAGATGAGTTTGAAGGAGAGAGGTTATGAGGAATATGTTATCCAAAACAACGCAGTCAAGGTTTTTGATAAAAGGATGAATGAAGCTAGACCATATTTTTCTACAGGTAACAGTGAATTTGTTAGGAGGTGAGAAAGTAAGTATAACACTGGTTTGAGGTTTAAAGTTACTTATACTAGTGATGTAGATTGTTACAAGGATATCATTAAAAAACACTGGGGTGTCCTTAGAACTGATAATGATATCTCTAGGCACATACCTGAAGTGCCGTGTTTTTTATATAAGAATAGTAGATCACTGAGAAGTAGGTTGTGTTACCCAAAGGGCGCAAGTAGGAATTCACATTTAGTTGGAACTAGACAATGTGGTCATTGCAACTGGTGTTTATATATTGACAGCAGTTGCAAATTTGAACCTCCTGACCAAGGTAGATGTTATAATTTCACAATAGCAGCTACATGTGATACCTCACATATTGTTTATTTAGCTCACTACATTGTATGCAAAAAGTTTTACATAGGTAAAACTGACCATCCCTTCAGAGAACGCATAAGAGAACATATCTACCATATGAATAAAGGTAATGTAGTTAGTGTGTTGGCAAAGCATGTTTTGAGTACGGATTCTAGTCATGGTTTTAAATTTTTAGTAATTGCTAGGGTTTATGAGAATGTGAGGCAGAGTGATATACGTGCTAAGACTGAGGATTTGGAATCCTCATGGATAGTGAGGTTTAGGGCTGATGTAAGACATGGGCTTAATGAATCAGTTCCATTAGTACGTAAATTAAAGAAGAGACCCCTAAGAAGGTAGTTATTAGTATTAAAGTATAGTTTAATATGCATTATTTATGTATGTTTTTAAATTCAATTTATATGTCTTTTATATGTGTTGTGTCTTTAAATTTGAATTTATATCATGTGACATTTGATGTATAAATAGGGGTGTGTTTGTTCGTGCTTTTGTAATACACCTGATGATGCCTGTTTGGTGAAAGCGCTTGTGTTTTGTTGCACTGCAGTAAAAGTTTTGAACTGGATATATCAGCTGTCTCTGTGTCTTCCTATTCGTTTGTTGCTGGACTTATTTTAAGAACTAGAATTTTATTTTTTTCTGAACAATGACATTTAGAAAATTGGTAAGGGACTGTTCTTTTATAGAAGTAAAGGAATATGTTAATTCCTTACAGGAATGAGCTCTGAATATCAAGTCTGTAGGTTTGCCTGAACTGTCCTTTCACAGTGGCTTCAGTCTTCAAATGCCAGCAAATACTGCTTTAGGCAGGCATACATAAGAAACCATAGAGAAATAAATATGCTTAATATAAGAGGCCCTGGATATGTCTAGTAATATAAAACTCCAATAATCTATCATAAAATTGAAAACAAGTATATCGCTTTTAACAAACTACATAAACAATCTAAGCAGTGGGACTTAAGTGATGCGTAGCAGTTTCCCAGTTCACAAGGCTCTCAAAAGAATACAGAAATTGATGAGGCTGAAATGTTGGCCTGGAATATTTTAATGTCGGCACACTATTTTAATGTTAGTACGACTATTCCTGTGTGCTTAGATACAGTAAGTGCAGCATTTCCTTCTTCTTGGCAAAAATTGCTCACTTCAGAAATGCCAATATGGAAAGAAAGGATACAGCTTGGATGTTTAATATGGCAACTACACCTCAGAGACAGAGACAGTCTGTGTGTGTGTGTGTGTGTGTGTGTGTGTGTGTGTGTGTGTGTGTGTGTGTGTGTGTGTGTGTGTGTGTGTGTGTGTGTGTGTGTGTGTGTGTGTTTGCATTTGTATGTGTGTATGCATGAGGATGAAACCTTAGAAGATCAAGTTATGGCCTACCAGAAAACTATAGGTTCTCCCTGCACGTTAGAGTCATTGTTCATTTTACAGGAAGATAATAACTCAAGAGACTGTTTTGACACTTAATTGAAAACATTTTGCAATACAAGAGATGTGTAGTGAGATTTATTAAATCCAGAGAAGGAAAACAGAAAGATGTAATTTGTAATTTGTTAGTCTATCTTAGTAAGTAATTTTTGAGACGTTTTGTTTAACAAAAATGTGAATTTGCTGTAGTGCTCAGTTCCTGGTAAAGTGACAATGTAACTACTAAGACAATAATATAACAGATTAGAATGTATGGATGTTGTAGGCTACACTACTGCTCTTTGAAACAGAAATCACCAAGCCTCAAGTCTAAGAAGCACAAACAACATCAGCACCTCCACAAAGGAGCATTGCAGAAGAATTGTGCAGGTACAAAGGGCCATTTCCTGGTGTTTGCCTTCTTTCCCCTTCTAGTGCAAACATGGTGTTCATTATACTAATTAGGAAGTGTGGGGGGCAAAGTGGGAATGCAAGGGATCTTGAACCCCTGCCAAAATACAGTAAAAATAGTGTTTTGGGGCATTTTTCTTTTTTAGGGCTTGGGGATTTGCTGCCTTGGCAAATTACCATTCATCCACTCTTAGTGGAGCCAGATGTCGAGTGCAGTTAGTACACTGTACATGCTGTCATTCTGATTGCAAGGAAAACTTGAAGAATGACATCTTCGTGTGAGTAATCTGTCCCCATAACAGGTCACTAAGGTCACTATTTTTTATTAAGGGCAGCGATGCAAAATCATTCAAATGTTATTCCATTTCTCACTTTTTCTAACAGAGAGCAATGAATTGCATTGCAATTTAGTTATTCAAGTTAATTCTTCTTGATAAAACTGTTTTTATACACAGGGAAAGAGAAGATAACATTTAAAGACAGGCTATTTTTTGAAACTGGGAACAGGAAGAGGAGTAGGTAGAAAATATGGATAGCTGGAATAATGACCTGTTGGTTTATGGAAGCATGAAACATAGCAATACCCACTGGATCAACAGTTAGGTATTCTGCAAAGGTTGTTTCTTACACCAAATAAATTGACTAAAGAAGAAAGGAATCCAGATCCTTCTAGTTGGAGGTAAAACTTGAACAATGAAGGCTGGTCTTCCTCTCTGTTTCTTAAGTGCTAGACACAAAACCACAAGGCCCAACAATTAAAAAAATGCAATTTTTACAAAAACAGTGAACTCCAAACCTTGTTGTTATACCTTTAAAGCATTTTTGCAGGGGGAGGTCCTTTGCACACCTTGCCTTGATGGGCTGCTCCCCTCCATACCCTTACTTCTTATATGCACTAATGTTGAGATTGGTTTACATCTGAGTTGAGGCAGAACAATCTGTAAACTATTGGGGACTGGAATTTACTGGAGGAAACTGACAAAGGAACCAATATATTGGGAGTAAATAATTAGAGATGGAAAGGTAATTGAATGGAAAGAGGCCAAAAATCCATTTGGACCGCAGGCTAGAGATTACCTTCCCTATCCACGATTGAAATAAGAGTATAGGCAAAGAAAAAGGAATCCTAACTGAAAGACCAGCACTGGTAGAGCTTTTAGTAGAATCTAAGCTGATGACTGAGAATTAGTTGATGTTCTGATAGAATCTAAGCTACTGTTAAAAGGGAGATAATTAGTAGACCATATGAAATATTGAATGATAACTTTAGGAATCAATTAGAGGAGTTTAGAAAGGGTTGGAAAGAGAGACTAGATAGGCAATTCACAAAGAAACAATGGGAGAATATGTGAATGGCTCCCAAATATGTAACAAAGTCTATAAGATTTAGGATTTTTGATTGGATGTGTTTGCATAGGTATTTTTGTACCCCAAGCAGACTCCAAAGAATTTTTCCACAGGTAAATTTCAAGTGTTGGAGGTGTTATGGGGAAGAAAAGAGGTAACTGGGAACATATTTTCTGTGAGTGTAATGAGTTGGCAGACCATAAAAATTCCCTGCTGACTACTCTTTCAGTAATACTGGGTAAGCAAATTGTTTTAACTAAGGAAATTATTTTTTTAAGCTGTAGTACATAACTGAAATTGCATAGACATGGTAAGACCTTGCTGATTTTAATTCTGTTAGTTGCCAAAAAAGCAATTACTAAAAAATGGAAATTAAAGTCTAAACCAACCATACTAGAAGCAGTGAATATAATAAAAAGATGAAAGAACTGGAAGTGGGATCATCAGAAAACAGTAGCAGGAAATTATGCAGAATAAATAAAATTGTGGGAACAGCACATGCAGAAGTGTTATCCCACTACATAAAGAAGGCAAAAACACAGACACCTCCCTGCTAGACAGGGGTCCAGGGAAGTAAATAGTGTGGGAAGAAATATCCAGGGAATTGTTATGGTTAGGCTTGTATAGGCCATAGGGCTTTTAGCCTAGTACCAACCTATGAATCTATGAACCTATAAATAAGGTTTAAGGGAAGGCAGAAATTGAATGAGTTATGCAACATTTGATTTACAATGACTGTATAGCAGATTATATGTGATGTATAATGTTTACAACTTAAAATCTAAGTGATAACATGATAAAGATGCTTCTTGTAAAAAAAAAAAAAAACAATCTGAGAATTATTATATTTGTGTCTCCTGATTAATTGGGCCACATTAAATTCACAAGCCCCATCTCACTCAGTCAACCCCTTCAATTTCACCCAACTAACAAACTCTCCTACCAGACCAAATAAAGATGGGTCCTCTGGAACCATCACTGACTGGATCCTCACATCCTACCCCAACCTTATTTCAAACTCAGGCATCCTTCCAGACCCTCTCAGTGATCATCTTCCTGCCTTTGCCATCACCCCTCCTCTCTCCAGCAGCATCAACACTACATACACACGTGCAATCTCTCCCATTTCAACCCTCAAACATTTTCCAATTGTCTAAAACTTACTGACTGGTCCCCCCAAAGATGCTTGCCAATCGATAATGCTGCTACCTACTTTAATGATACATTCTTAAATCTACTAAGCAACCGTGCTCCTCTAAGATCCAAGCAAATCAAAGCCAATGTCTCTCCCTGGCTATCCAATTAAACCAAACTTACCATGCTCCAAAGAGCTAAAACTTGGAAACAATATAAAAAAAACAAACAACTCAGCTACTTACTTGAATTCAACCAACTTTGAAACTCAGTAAAAAAAACTAATTAGCAAAGATCATAAAGTATATTACTCCAAACTTCAGACCAAACATTTAACCAACCCTAGGAAATTCTGGGACACAATCCCCTCCCTCCTCCATCCAGGTAACAAAGAGAACCCTTGCCACACCCCAAACCTTACAGATCTAGACACTGCCACTCAATTAAACTCCTTCTTCATAGATTGCATAGCTAAATCATCCTCCTCTTTCACCCACCCCCCCACCCCAACTCCTCCAGCCCCTCCAACCTCACCAACCTCTTTCATCCATCCTCCCCCGTCAACCTTGAACCCATTCCTACAAGTACAATAAACAAAATACTCCTCCAACTAAAACATATCTGAAACACACCTGATAATCTCCCAGCAATCTTCCTAAAAATATCTGTTGACAGTATTGCCTTCCCCATTTCCATCTTAATCAATTATATCCATCCACGAATAATATATCCCTTTCATCTGGCATCATGCATATATTATCCCACTACATAAAGGAGACAAAACACACAGACACCTCCAACTTCCGACCTATAGCTATCCTTTCCCCACTTTCAAAAATCCTGGAAAAATGTATCCATACACAACTCATGTCATATCTGACTCATAACAACCCTCTCACCCTTACTCAGCATGGCTTCTGCCCTGGTCACAGTACCATAACTGCCCTACTATCCTTCCTTGAAACCGTAAACCAAGCATGCAACACTGGTAAACTCTTATCTTCCCTGTTCCTAGACCTATCCAAAGCTTTTGACACCAACTCCCATAATGGGTAACTCAGCTGTTATCTCTCAACCTCTCCACTTCCACCCTAGCTTGGTTCTTAAGCTACCTCTCTGAACATCAACAAGCCATTCAATGGAAATCCTCAACCTCCCCCTTTCTGCACACCCCCACTGAAGTGCCACAAGGTTCGGTTCTTGGATCACTACTCTTCAATATATTTACTAACAACTTTCACTGCACTATCCCTGACTACTCAATAATCCAATACACATATAATTCACCAATCATCTGCTCAGCCTACTCCCCCTCTGACCTACTTCTAAAAGCTCAATCAGCCTTCTCTAAAACAGAATCCTGGGTGACAAAGAAGCACCTTGCACTAAACTCTAGTAAAACTAAACTGATGAACTTTCCCCCTCTAGAAACCCAGTTGACAAAAACTCTTTCTCTATACTAAGTAATAGTAACATCCCCATCGAACTTGTACCCAATACCAAACTCCTTTGTCATCATTGACGAACATCTAAATTTGACACCCATATCCAATCCACCATAAAAAGAAAAACACCAGAAGCTAGGACTCCTAAATAGGCACAACCACTACCCCCCCCCAACCAGGAAAACCCTCAATTCCTCCTGCCTTCTCCCCTCTCTTATGTACGGCGCTCCTCTGCTAAACAATTTCCAACTCAGCCTACAATCCAAACTTGAATCATGCTACAACAAAATAAGCAAATTTGCTACCACACTAAAAACTCCTCCCACCACTGGTACACTCTCCATACCATGCAATGGCTCGAACTGCCCAATTACTTGACCTTGCTCAAACTCACCACTGTTCACAAGCTCATCTACAAACCTACCAGCTGCCCCTCTCTCTCTACCACATTAATCCCTTACATTCCTAACCACTCACTCAGATCAGAAAACCAAAACCTCCTACAAATCTACAAACCCTCATGACCCCCTCACCACCTCCTGCTTTCCTGCTCCATTTCTAAACCATGGAACTCTCTCCCCCCAACCCTTTGCAATACTCCTGACCACACCAAATTCAAATCTGTGTTATTCTTTCATTTTTCTACAAAATGGATATGCCCATCCCACTCTCCTGCATAACGTCTTCCCACTAGCCACCCACTTCTCCATCCTCTGATACACCTACTTCACATACCCTCACTTACCTGTTACTACACTCCATTATAACCTTACTGGTTAGTCACCTGCTGCACCTACCTTTACTCTCTTACATGAACTATAATATAACTTGTAGCAAAAAAAAAGAAACTCACCTGTACTCTCACTTGTCTGTACCAAGATTATATTATTACATTTTATTTTTTTTTTATTTTATGCTGTATTTACTCTAAATATAAACATAATTGTATAATTGTATGTCTGTAACTGTCACTGGAGCTTTTCTCCCTGGGCCTGCACTGAAAATGGGCTCTTTGTGGCCCAGTGGACTTCCTCAGTTATCAAACTGAAATAAAATAAAAATAAAATAAATTTAAATAAAAATAAAAAACACTTCCAAGCTTATGATGCATGTAAACAACACATTGCTGGAATGTGATACAAAAATAAACAAGGGAGCATGGCTCAGTTAATGACTGCATCTCTCACTGCTGAATATATTACTCAAAAAGGGCTTAGCCCTGTAACAACAGCAAATACGTTGAATACTTAAGAAATGCTTCTAACAGTTATACATCTTCCCCCGGATTCACTAATCTGCCGTAAAGGACTAAACTAGTCCTGCACGTAAGCGGCAGTTTAAGAGGAGGACGACAGCGTGCCATGCATAATAATGAAGGCGCGCCCCCAGAGCTCCAAATCCTACACTGAGCATGGACGAGTGCAGGGGGCATGTCTAAGAGCAGAGATCTCAGAATAAACATGCCCCTGCAAAGTAGAACAGAAGAAAGTGTAAATAAATGAGTGAAACTGCTCATAAGTGTCCACATATCTCCACCAACAGTCCCCATGTGCTCAACAGCAACAGTACATTGAAATAAAATGAAGAAACCCTTGTATTTATTTTTTTAAACCCAGAGTACAGCTAACCGTAGGTGCACGGGTTTGCCCATCGTTTAGCTATGGTTAAAGCAGCTGAAAAGGCTGAAGAGGATAACAAGGAACATATATGCAAATGAACCAACCCAGCAATAGTGGAATGGTTAGAGCATCTGCCTAACAAACAGGCATTCCTGGTTTGAGTCCCACTGCAGCACATATCATTTTCCATGTGAAAACTGTATATGGACATATATTTACATCTTTATGCCGTATAACCTACATAATAACACTTAAATGTGAACTGAAGTACTACATAAAATGCACATGTGAAGTGTCAATGTCATAATGAATAAGGCACTAGTAAGCAGGTTTAAGTACAAATAAGCAGTAGTATGCATGTCTAAGTGCATTTGCACTGGGGTAAGCACTGCCTACACAGATTAAGCAAAGTAGAAGCTGAGTGTAAGAAACTGTATTCAGAGGTTGGGTCTATATTAGAACATCGAAGTTTGAAAACTTCGAATGTTCTAATATCGACCCGTATTCAGCAAAAGCTGAAAATATCGAATCTACAGAAAACCAAATTTTTTCCTAGGGAAAGAATTTGGTTGTCCATTTCTGTTGCTTCGGTATTTTCAGTGCTGTGGTGGAAAGTTATAGGTAGGGTTAAGGTAAGTGTGTGATTGAGTGTGGGTTAGGTTAGTTAGGGTTAGGGTGTGGGCTAGGTATGTGTGCAATTGTGTGGACGTGAGGGTTACGGTGGGAGAGGTGAGTTAGGGTTAGGGCGTGGGTCAGGTAAGTGTGCCATTGTGTGGACGTGAGGGTTAGGGTGGGGTAGGTGAGTTAGGGTTAGGGTACGGGTGAGGTGAGTGTGCGATAGTGACGGACCTTCGGGATAGGGTTTGGGTTAAGGTAAGTGGATAGTCAGTGTTGTATGTATAGTTTAGTGTAGGGTTAAGTGTAAGATTTTAGGTGTATGTGTGTGGATTGCTGTTTATTTGGTGTGCTTGTGTTGTGTGTTTGTGTTTTGGAACAGCATATTTTTTCCCTAGGAAAAAATTTGCTGTTCTATATGTTAAATGTTTTCAACTTTCATTGAATAGGGTTCGATTTTAGAACATTCGAAGTTTTGAAACTTCGGTGTTCTAATATAGACCCTGGAGGTTAGCAGTGCTTACCATCACGCAAACCCGCTCATACCCGCTTACAACTGCTTTAAAGTGCCTTAATCACTCTGGATCCAACAGGCCATGTTCTGCCCAGCAACAAATAAAACCTGCCTCTACAAGGCTCAAACTCAGTACCCTGTACACTATAGTCATAGTAGTTACCCATCAAGCCATCAAAGCAATAGATATACATGAGGCATCATCAAACTAAGTCTCACCACAGGAAAGTCAAACCAAACATGTGAACTGCATCTATCTACACTGTGATGTTGGATAACCTGCCACAGAACATAAATATGTGAACTGGAGTACTGCAGTAAGCATAGATTGGAGGTGTTATTGTATATAGTGTATGTACACATGAATCACGGATACCAGACACATATATAACCTGTAATGAAGAATAAATCATTGCAAATGGCAAACATAGTGCTAATTAACCATTAAGCAATGTTAACCGCAGCACAGCTCAAGTTAGTAAGTGTAAGCAATGTGTAGGTGAGCCAATTCAATCTGCCTAGTGGTATACCTCTTTAAGTAGTGCCAACCTCATGTAAGCAGGTCTGCCCATAGCTTAGTCTTTTCAAAACTGGCCAATCATGGGGAAGTGTGGGAAAATGTCCGTATTTAAACCCCATAGCCAGGAATACTACCCATAACTGGTTGCGGCTCTCTACTGCAGGCAGAATGGCTGGTGTGGGTGAAGGCACTCGATTCAGAGCAAAGCACTGGGGCATCCAGGAATCAAAAATCATGGTATGGCTCCTGGTAAAACACCATGATCAGAGATTACTGCAGGGCCAGTACCAGGGTTCACAGTATAAAACGCAGGCCTGGGACAGTCTCCCCTGTGACCTCACCAGTGCCACAGGTATCCCCTGGACTGGTGAGCAGGTCAGGCACCACCATGCTGACCTGGAGCGGTACTGGAACAGTGGATCCAGGAGTTTCGGCAGATGCCCAGTGCCCAAGTACTAAGTACTCATTCTACTAAGTAGTAAATAATTGCCTAGCTTGTGTATACTATGGATAGGTATGGCTAAATATCACTGCATTTCTCTGACCATTGCAGATGAGTGGGCTACGAACCAGCAAGCCCATGATGCTAGGCTGCAAAAGCTGCATTTTGAGGTAGGTTAGTAATCAGTCTGCATATACTGTCATAACAAATATATATATAAGAGCCTTAGAAAGTGTTGAACCAGTAGAAATAAATGTGCAATAGTCTGTGAATAATGGTATAACCCCTGGAGTGCTTCTGCTTACTCTTCTCTCATATGTTGGTGATCTGTTCAATACTATAAATAGTAATGTTGTAGCTTAAGCAGTGTCACCCACACCGTGGTATGCAGATAAAATGGGCATGAAGTCCTGCATAACAATGTTGGAAATGGCAAGAGGTCAGTTATATTGTACAAATTAGGGAGACTTAAAAAACACTTGAAAGCTTTACATCAATTCCCTGATAGCACAGTGTACTGTGATGTGAGCTGTAATAGTTTGTCACACACAGCAGGGGTCTGTATCCTGGGAGTGTTACTAAGGTGCATGCATAATCATACCCCACAACTGTACAGATTGAGATACAATGTCCAGATAGAAAGCTGTATGCATACTTACACACAACAGTACAGAATTTGCTAGAATGTTCAAAATGTAAGTTGTATGCATATTTATACCCCACAACTGTTCCAATCTGTCCAGCATGTCCAGATAAATGGCCCATATTAACAGCTTGATACACTGTTCCCCTGAAAATTCAGTGTGATGTTTCAAGTAATCTAGACAGCTGTCAATGACATATAACTGATATTCAAATGTGTACATAGTCAGAGAATGTATATGGAAACAAACCTGTCATTCTAGCACCTCACCCAAAGTGTATGTCAGCAATACTCAACATATGTTGCATTAACACCTGCAGCCTGTCACGCCTGTATGCAAGACGCAGGTCACATATATAATAACTTATAAACATACCAGTGTACAATATAAGGCTATTGTGTAGTGTAATAATACATATAAGGGAAAGACCACTGTAGTGACTAAAAATGTTGTGTAAACTACAAGGATATATTAGTTGTTAATTGAAGTCTTTCTCTCACCCCTACCATATGTGCATAATAACCCAAAGACACTCCTCAACTGGTATGTGTATACTCTACACTTTTGTTGGGACATATGTCCTAATGTTGTATAAATATTCACATTTGTTTATATGCATGTGCCATGTAAAAATATGCCCATATTGGTGGCCTGTTGCCATCAATGAAACCTGCATGCACCTGTAATGGCCACTGTTGTTCCATATATGCATTTGTTCTGCTTGCTCTGCAACTGTGTTAAATCTGGTGTGTTGGGTTAATGGGAATACCTATGCATGCTGTTATAACTAATCCTGAATGCTGTTGACTGGTACTAACCCATATCTGTCATAAACCTGTGACAACACAGCTGATATGGGAAGGCCGGTCCTAGTGGACTCACCAGTCCTACCTCAGCTGGCCATAGAACCGGGCACCAGCACATCTGGGGCCCAGCCTGGGACCTCCTCCTCTGTGGGCCCTGTGCCACCTTTGGGTGGAACCGCTGCAGGGGAAAGGGCTCACCCCCCCACCGGAGCAGGCACGGAGGGGAACCTGTAACCCATCAACAGGTCCAGGCCATGGTGCATAAGGAGCTCGAGATGGAGTATCGAGAGCAGTTACACCAGCTTGAGGGCTGAATGGCGCTATTAAAGGGTGAGCCTGCCCCTCCTACACAGCCCCCAGCACAGCCACCTTTGGGGCCATGAAGGTGCAGTGGTGACTGCCCATAGGTGGGAACCTCAGTCCCACTGTTTCAAGTTGGGGGAAAATGGGCTTGTGACTTCCAAACATCCCTCCCCATCCAAGGTGTTTACCCCCACATGTGTCATATACCAGCCCTGTATGCATCTTGTGTTTCTTGTCTGTTAACCTACCCAACCTACCTCCCCAAATATACCTACTACCCCTCCCCAACATCCCACTCTCACCTGAAAAAAACAAAAAGGGCAATCTGGTCCCGCAAAAAAATCATGCCCCATACACATAGCTGTCCATTTCGCACACATGTCCACTGGACACATGTAATCTGTTCTAATTGGCATCACAATGAATATATGTCATCCTCACCCCTCTCCCAGGGGTTTGAGGGTCCAAATCTACCTGCAAATATAGTGTATATGCACAGCTGTTGCTGTAGAAGAAATGGGCAGCTATCGACCTTTCCTATACCCTTCCTGCACATGCCTATCTATTTTCCCCACTGTCTTTCCCTCTTTGTGCCCTGTTTTTCACCACTGTCCTATCAACCCCTTTTTCTTTTCTTTTAAAGGAATGAGTGTGGGGGTAAGCGGCAGAGGGCACCGTTAAGCAGTGGTAAGCTGGTCTGTGTGGGTTTGCGCAGGGGTAAGCTATGCCTACACAGGTTGAGAAATTCAAAGCTAACTGACTGTAAGGAAATATAAATGGTGGCTGGCAGTGCTTACCATCGCGCAAACTCGCGCAAACCCACTTACAACTGCAAACCCGCTTACAACCCCTTAAAAGTGCCTTAATCACTCTGTAGCCAATGTCCCTTGTTCTGCCCAGCAACAAAATAAACTGCCTCTCCAAGGCTCGAACCCAGGACCCTGCACTCCATGCACACAGTGATTTGCCACTAAACCATGGCAGATGCACATAACCTGATGTTTTCACAAACATAACATGCAGTACAATCAGTCAACAGTACAGGAAATGTATTATTATCACACAACATAACCTGTTAATGCAAGAAGTCTGGAGGACAAAGTATGCCACACTGTGGGCACAAATAGGGATATATGTCAACTAATGCTCTGATACACTTAAAATGTTGCTAGTTACACTATTATATGTATTAGGACACATATGTAGAAGAAGATGAAGTCTGAAACACCAACGTGTTGCCGCTAGTTACTGACTTCAATGCTGCGATCATCCATGACAATTGCCAAGTGAATGAGGAACAGGCCGACACATGAGCTGAACATGCATGGACATATGGACAGATATATATCTGTAAATGTAGACAGATAGACAGCCATATGTAAATATATATTAATGTATGACTCACAAATAATCATATAACATCAGTTGTATATGGATACAATACATATGGTCATATGTATGCGTATATCTATATATATATATATATCTATATATCTATATATATATATATATATATATATATATATATATATATATATATATATATATATCAACTTCTTTCGGCTGTTCCCGTTAGGGGCTGTCACAGTGGATCACCTGTTTCCATTTCTTCCTGTCCTCTGCATCTTGCCCTGTCACACTAGTCACCTGCATGTCCTCTCTCACCACATCCATAAACCTTATCTTAGGCCTTCTTCTTTTCCTGTTACCTGGTAGCTTCATCCTTAGCATCTTTTTCCCAATATACTCAGCATCCCTCCTCAGCACATGTCCAAACCAATGTAATCTTGCCTCTCTGGCTTTGTCTCCAAACCTTCCAACCTGGGCTGACCCTCTAATATACTTATTCCTAATCCTGTCCACCCTCGTCACACCCAGTGCAAATCTCAACATCTTTAACTCTGCCACATCCAGCTCAAACTCCTGCCTTTTTGTCAGTGCCATTGTCTCCCACCCATATAACATAGCTGGCCTTACTACCCTCTTGTAGACCTTCCCTTTCACTCTTGCAGGTACTCGTCTGTCACAAATTACTCCTGACACTCTTCTCCACCCACTCCATCCTGCCTGTACTCTCTTCTTCACCTCTCTTTCACACTCACTGTTACTCTGAACTACTGACCCCAAGTATTTAAACTCATCCACCTTCGCCACCTCTACTCTTGCATCCTCACAATTCCTCTATCCTCCCTCTCATTCACACACATATATTCTGTCTTAGTCCTGCTGACCTTCATTCCTCTTCTCTATAGAGCATATCTCCATCTCTCCAGGGTCTCCTCCACCTGTTTCCTACTCTCACTACAGATCACAATGTCATCTGCAAGCATCATAGTCCACGGGGACTCCTGTCTGATCTCGTCTGTCAACCTGTCCATCACCATTGCAAATAAGAAAGGGCTCAGAGCTGATCCTTGATGTAACCCCACCTCTACCTTAAAAGCATCCATCACCCCCACTGCAGACAGCACCGCTGTCACACTACCCTCATACATATCCTGTACCACTCTTACATACTTCTCTGACACTCCTATCTTCCTCATACAATATGACAACTCCTCTCTAGGCACCCTGTCATATACTTTCTCTAAGTCTACAAAAATACAATGCAACTCCCTCTGACATTCTCTGTACTTCTCCATCAACACTCTCAGAGCAAACATCGCATCTGTAGTGCTCTTTCCCGGCATGAAACCATACTGCTGATCACTAATCACAGATGTATATATCCATAGATACATATATCTAGATATAGCCATATGATATATATATATATATATATATATATATATATATATATATATATATATATATATATATATATATATATATATATAGGTACATACACATATATACACACAAAAGGTATCAGTAGCCATACATATGTAAAAGTAGTGTGGAAGTACTGGGTGCAGAGTACATCCCTCAGCCACAAGCCCTTCAACTGGCACCTGTGAAATGTGTGGTGTGGCAACCATTCCCACCAATGAGAATACTGACATTAAACTTATACCCACCCACAATTCAAAGGACATGACACAACACACAGGTATGCATACACAGATAACTTTTATTCCTGTACTACACAATAATGTATGCCAGTACTGACACCACATAAGGATTGAAATATGTAATCAGTCATGACTGCAATGCCCACACAAAGCAGTAGATGCAAGCAGTGTGTATATATACCATACTATGCTGTCCAGGCCAAGGCCTTCAATTAGTACAACATTAGAAACAGGTTTTGCCTTCAGGATATGTAACAATCAGCAATTACAGATGTAGTTCAGCAGCCTCCAATTACACCC